>NW_017306675.1:1131393-1204834 GCF_000935625.1 Nanorana parkeri
CACACACACACACACACACACACACACACACATATATCTATATATAGATCTATATATCTATATATAGATCTATATATAGATATATGTATATACTGTATATATATATATATATATGGGGTTTTTTTTACTGAACTTCCTGTCCAGCATAAGATCACAAGGGACAGAGCAGTACCCTGCAGCTGTTCATTTACTAGCTTGGGGAAGGGAAAATGGAAGAGTGGAGATCAGAGAGGAGGCTAGTGGCTTTCTTGCTGCATCTGTGTGTTTGTGGAGCACACACAAGGGTGGCCATATAGGACCCTAAAACAGGTTTTTAGGACCAGTGCTTTTAAACATCAAGCAACAGAATGAATTTAAGGTTTATTAATCAGCATTTGAAATAGCTTAAAAACCTTTTGACTTTAATATCACTTTATTTATTTTTTTGAAATAGTTTATTCGTGTCATAGAGTTATACAGTTATGATAACATTTTCATTTGTTAAATACCAACACATTTCAGTAACGTTTGAAGCATACGCCTTGTAAAATTCAGGATATGTTGAGACAAAAGAAAGAACCATAAAATAGAAATATTTAGTTTCAACAGAATATATCGTATTATAACATACCATGCCAGGGGATATCTACTTCTGGGCGTTTCGTCTCTGTACAGTGCCCTGGGCACTAGGTCTCATGTTTTTCGTCTTCTGTGCGGGCATTTGCCCCGGGCACTGTTCGCCCCCCTGTGATTTTTTGGGCCTGCGGCCATATCTGATTTAATATCACTTTAAGCCATGTATATTCTCCATTTAAAGCAAAATATGATCTTTTTTTTATTCCTTTAACCAAAAGAAGAATTGTATTTCTTAACTGTATTTTTTTAAAGTTAAAAACGTAATTAGGAAAATTTACTAAGACTGGAGCAGACAAAATCTGGAGCAGTCGTGCATGGCAACCAATTAGCTTCTAGCTTTCATTTTCAAAACTTAACTGAACAAGCTGAAGATAAATGCTAATTGGTTACTAAGCACAGCTCCTCCAGATTTTGTCTGCTCCAGTGTTAGTAAATTCCCCCCCAATGTCTTCCTCTTATTCTGCTCTTTAAAATGTGGTAGTGTTTTGCTACTCATGCATTCCAGATATTTCTCTTTGATTCTGGCTTTTAATAAAATTGTTTTATTATTATCATTTTGTTTTAGTACAGAATATTAATAATGTTATTCATCACATCTTTTTACTACCACAATTTCTGATTGTAACAATATTGCAGCAAGTGCTAGTTCAGCTAATCCATCATGTTCAGCCAAGAGAGCCTATGGGATATATTTATTAATGCTTTTACCCAGGATTCCCATTTTACACATGTTCTCACTGAATCATCTGTAAAAATGTTTGAATCCCAGGTGAAATTGTGTGAATCTTGAGTGAAAACATCAAGAAATATACCCCTATAAGTTTTTTTTGTTATCTGATGCATCAGATAACATGCTACAAACACTAACAGGGTTATTCACAATAGGGTGAAGAGTTTGGAGAAGGCAGGAGAAGTGAACAATCTAGGCCAAAATAGCTGATTTGGAAATATTCTCCAATTCAGCTCACTTTCCAGTTCAGCTATGTTGTCCTAGATTGTTCACTTCTCCTGCCTTCTCCAAACTCTTCACCTTTTGTGAATAACCCTGTAAGAATTGTGTGCCATTTTCCCAACAGCAGGAAGTAGAATTGGTGTTATGCAACCTGAGAAAACATCAAACTAAAATTAAATTAGTTAACTCCTTCATTTAAAACAATATTATTTTTTTTGCATCCTCTATCCTCTAAACTCTTCTATTCCTCTATACATGCTTAATGGGCCAAAAACATCCACGGGCTTACAGAAATTATTTAAAGCAGAACTCCAAGGCAAAAATGTTCTTAACCCTTTCAGTGGGGCTACCCCCACACTTCCACGGGTAAAGTGAAACTAAACTCAGGAGTTATATCTATCAAATACATTCAAGTACCTTAACTATTCACAAAAATGTACCCTTTTGTGTATCACTTAGCCCTAGATCCTCAAATCATCTCTGAACTTGTACTGACACGATCCTTCCTTCTGAAGGGTGGCTACTTTTGTTCATAGTTCCTGTGTATGTTGTAAAGTAGGCACCACTCCAAGCTTGCTCCCATGATGGACTACAATCTCAACAGAAATTAGTAAACTAAACATGAGATTGAAGTCCATGACAGGAGTGAGCTTGGAGCGGTGGCTACTTTACAACACACAGGGACCATGGAGAAAGAAAGTAGCCACCGCTCCAGAAGGAAGGGCAGTGTCAGCATGAATTCAGAGATTTGAGGATCTACAGCCGAGTGATAGACAAATTAGCTACATTTTTGATAATTGTTAAGGTACTTGAATGTATTTTTAAGATTTTACTTCTGAGTTTAGTGTCACTTTAAGTGCTCATTTTTGTCTAGGTGCTAAAAAAAAAAGTTAAACTCACCTGAACCATGGGCTGGTGTCTGTGAAGGTTCTCATTCATCCAGGTCATGGAATATCTGTAGAAAATAAGTAAAAGCAACTGGACTTTCTGTATTTTTCTTGAAGACGTTTCACTGGTCATCTAACCAGCTTTCATAATTCAGAATGACTTGTATAAAGATTCTCTGGGAATACCTATGGTGAATGTTACTCCAATCCACATTGGATGTGGATGGAGCAACATTAACCATATATATTTCCAGATAATTTTTGTACAAGCCATTCTGAATTGAGAAAGCTGATTGGATGACCAGTGAAACAATTTCAAGAAAAATACAGCAAGTCCAGTTGCTTTAACTTATTTTTTTACAGACATGAGCTGCTGGTGGTCTGCAACTCCGGTTCCTGAAGTCTCCTCCACTGCAGCGATGGTATGTCCCTTGGCATCTTCACATCCATTACACTTTGTAAAGAAAGTGATGACTCGAGCATCCTTAGACTGCTGGAGCGGAAGGCGATCGGGTGAGTGTAACATCTTTAGCACCTAGACAAAGACTGGCAGCCCCCCTGCAAGGGTTAAGAACATTTTTGCCTGGAGTTCTGCTTTTAAAAAAAACTTTACCTTGTTATGGTCACTCTCTGACTGATTCAAAAGTGGTTGTTTTCTAAGGCCAAATATAGCTGTTCCACAGTACCAAATTGCTAAGGAGATTTTCACAATTTTGCTCATCTATAGTTGCAAAATGTATCACATATTAAACCATCAGGATTTTAATAACAGACCTATTTCTTAGAAAAGAACTGTTTAATGCTCTCTGTTTTCATTTTGTATATTCTGTCCTGTTTAAAATATCTACAAAATGATTTCATGTGAACGTTAGTAAGTGTGAAAAATGCTTTTGTTCATGAAGACACATCATACTTACAACAAGCTGAATGAGACAGTGTTGACTTTGGATACTGGATTTGGAAACAACTATTGATATTTTTTAGGTTCGGACATACGCAAAAGAATGTACTTGTTCTTTATTGTCTAGTTGTCTTAAAATATTAGTAGCAGCACTTAAACAGTCTTAAGCATCCCAAAGTACCAATTCAGGTAATTCATGAATCTGTGAATCCTGTCCAGTTTAAATGTGATCCACGTTCATGAAACTATATTTTAGTCAATATGCCGTGATGTGACATTTTGTTTGTAATGATTGTCCTATTTAATGCCCTTTAAGAACCTTTACAACATTTCTGCATTCTGGGCCAATTAGCGCGGTTGCATTACAGTGATGGGCAATTGTTTTCTTTTTAAAATGTAATATTTACTGTAGTACATTCTACAGCAAAAGTGTCAAACAAACAAAAAATGTGTGGGCCCCCCTAAAACCCATACCCTTATCAGCATGACAGCATGGGGTCCCCCCAGAATGCAAACCCAACAATATCCAGGCATGCAGCCTGGCAGGCCAGCAAAGGTAGTTGTACTCCCTCTCCTGAATGATACCAGGCCAGATGCCCTCAACATCCAGGGGTTACCTCACCAGGGGGAAGGTGGCAAAGTCTTCCCCCCAGCAAGGCATCTTATTCTCATATTGATGAGGACAAGGGCCTGATCTCCCCATCTGGTCTTCAAAAGGAGGGAATACCAGAATTTGAAAGCTTCCAAGATAACAGGGTCCCGAGATATTTGGCCCCCACTACATGAATTTTAAATTGTTAAGACTGTTAATAGCACATTCAAACACATTAACTTTACAGTCTGCTGGTCCATTTCCACTTACCACTATAATTTCTGAGTGGGTAGACAATATGGCACTATGCATATAGTACAGCTAAATATGTTGTCAGAAAATGCACTTCAGAATGATTATTTCACTGTGAAGCGTGCTTTCATAATCCATGTAGTAGCCAACAACTTTCTATATGCCCCACTGCATTATCTGTGTTTAACAAGAGCCATCCAGGGGTGCATCGCCCTATGACATTTTTCTGACATCTGTGGGCTTTATTATTTTTAACCTTCTAATAAGTAACAGTTATTTAAATAATATACATCAGTAACACATGGCTGGGTTTCTCGCAATGTGGGGGCAGTTAAGGCCGGAATCTGACTACATTCAATAGTACTTGAGGTGTGGTAATGTGAGATAATGGGGGTGATTTACTAACCTAAACACACGCACGCACCAGGTGCGTGTGATTTTCACACAGCAAAACGTATTTATCAACCAAAAAGTCTCTAAAAGCATATTTCCACTAATGCCATATATGGAAAAATCATGCACATGATGCATATATAATGCTGCTTCACAGTTTAGACAAAAATGGTTAGCTCATGCATTTACATTCCTGCATTCATCAACGCAACAACACAACATAGAGCTAATTTACACAACATCACCTTGTAATTCATGCAGGGCTTTGCACAACACACCTGCTGGGTGTGTACACACTACAAAGGTGTTTAGATTCCACCCATAGATCATGCTGGGAGGGAACACACTACAGAGGTGTATACATGTTCGTGGTGTTTATAAGGGAGCTCACAAACTATACCATCAAGTGGTACCACTTTGCCAATTTGTATCTACCCATACCTATGGACGGTAGTATTAATTTATAGGAAGACAGACCCCTCTTTGTGGCTACCGTTCTGCTGTTAGGCCTGTTGGTGCCGACATTAAAATACCATAAGGCCGGGGCTCTAATCTAATCTAAGAAAGACAACTCCCTTCAGCTTGTGTCTCTGCATTTAGGTCTGTTGGGGCTGGACAAGTCACAGATACCAGCACCACAAACTCCTCCGAACCATATTTCATCAGACCTTCATTGTGCTGATATTAAAAACCAGATCTGGTGATCTTGAGTCGTCAAAATTATTGCCTATGGATGAGCAGAAAACCAACACATTTGCAGTTTAATTTTATTTTTTTAAATGCAGAGGGTTTGTATACCCACTTTAACCTAAATTTGGTACATGTGAACTTGCAATTCAAGCATGTTGGGTTTTTTTTTTTTGCATATGATTTTGTTCTGCTTTATAATTAACAATAGCTTACATTTTGCAAAGATGATACAGAGTAAAGCTTAACTGGAATAGAAGCAGGCATTTGTAAATGACACTATTACTTCAATACATAATCCTCTAGCTGTTCATTATTAGCTAAGACAGATACATGCTCCGGTTACATAACAAGACTAATGTAAATCTCTCTACAGCTTCTGTAAGAGGATGCAGCCATGTCACTTTAGATGCAATATTAGGAATTGTTTTGATTTTACAGATGCAAACTGTAATGGCAAACACATGTCTTGTAGGAGATGTTTCTCCTGAAGACCTGTTATTATCTATAAATGAGAGGATGCCATGTGCTTTGTGTTCACGGAGCACTGAAATGTCCTGTTGGGAACACGACTTTCTCGAGTCAGCACGGAACTTTCATACAATGCTTTTACTACGCATTAGCTTCAATAATGCGGTTTTGTTTATTATTCCTGGCTCAAAATTCTGTCTAGAAAACAAAAAGGAAAACAAAGTTTAGTGATATGAGAAGTAGATTAACAAAATGAAAAAATGCTATTAGCCAGTCTCTTATTTTCTTTTTTTTAAGACACGTGTTCAGCAGATTTTTCATTGTGGAAACCAAGGATAGGAAACTCCAATTCAGACATGGAAGTAACTTCAAAGAAGTGAGAGGAACATTTGCAGAATCAGACATGAGTTTCAGACCATTGGCGGACTGCATACTATTTGAGTTTGCCAAAGACTAAACAACGTTTGAACTGAAGCACAAAAAAAAATAAGCCACTAAACTGTAATCTACCTTATGTCCTTTTAAAGCCCCTCTCCTACATTAAGAGGCACCAGCGATATTTGATCTTCAACTATACACGTCATCATTAAATAGCAGTTTACTAAACTGAAGTCACTAATGTAAAAGGGAAGTCCAAAAAGTTATTATAGGATTGTATTATTTATAACTGGAAATGCTGCTGTAAAGATTTTTACATCCAGACTAGCTGAAAACACATTATATATATATATATATATATATATATATATATTGCATACAGCATTTAAAGCATAACTAAATCCAAGAACAAAAATGTAATATATTTTTAATTTACCGGTCCTTAGATGTGGTGGCTACATTTATTTTAATGTTTCAGGATAAGAACATTTTTAACTACAGAAAGTACCTGTTAATGCAATGTCCTTATCATTTCCTGTGAGCTGAACTAAAGACAAAAAAAGTAATCTTTATTATGTAAACTGATAAACAAAGGCAGACATGGCAACCATGGTTTCTTCCAAAGATACACTGGAGGAGTGAGCATAGCCACCTAGTATTGCCAGAGGAAACAAGGCCTGAAAAAAAGGAAACTAATACAGATATACACCTTACGATTGGTAAGCTGTTAAGCTGGTAAGAATGTGGGCACCAAAGGTTTTCTTCAATCCCTTCTTCCTCCAGTGGTGGACGCATAATAAATGGCAATTTAAAAAAAAAACAGGTAATGATGTGGCACTACTCTCCACAGCATTTTCCTGGCAAAGCCTTGACAGTCTAGGCCAACCTAGACTCTTAGGAAGTGGGTTGAATAAGCAGCAGGTAATGCTGCAGGCAAAAGTGCCAAAGAGGAGGTGGGTATAGAAGCCGATCCAATTTAGATTTTTCTTTGCCCAAGCTGGAATTGGTCTTTAATAATAGATGGATTTTTTTGTATTTTCTTATGAATTTTTTTCTTCCCACATTTATTTTCTAATTTTAAATAGTTTCATCATTTTGGTGGGAATACAAAATTATGCATTAGAGTGATTGTATTTGCCTTCTTTATATTTGTGTTGTAGTCTGCATTAAAACTCTTTAAGTTTTAGAATTTTGTTTACTGCCTATCCACTGATCATACGCCAGAAGATTTTTTAGTATTTGTAGCCTGGCAAATGTGACATTATTGAATGTTATATTTAGACTGTGGCATGTGGCATGTGTGGTGCAATCAAGAATTCTAGAAGAATATTAGACAATAAAAAGCATGTGGGGTCAATGTATGACAAATAGGTAGCAAATGTATGCTCTAATCAAGGCAGACTCTATTATTTCCAGCTGACAAATATCCAGTGAAATTACAGGATTCAACTTGATCAGAGGTGTAAATCCTAACTAAACAGCTTTTGTAAAAAGAGAAATCCATGACTAAGTGACAAAGAAGCATTAAAATGAGACAAATTATTACTTTACCCCTTTATTAAAAAAAAATGTCCAGAACTACAAAATGTATGTAATCAATTTATTTAGACTTTTTAAAAATGGTCAAATTTTTCATTTTGTTGCAATAATATCCTTCATATCCAGTGGACTATATATTGCAAAACTAAAACATGAATCCATACTTTTAGTTACATGTCAAAGCTGGCGTGGCGGCTCTATTTATATCATATCTTCCATAGCAGTGGGATAGTCATTAGACTAGTCCTTGTCTGCAGAGATATGTACCAGACACATCGGTTTAGACTATATGGAGCTTGAAACAGAAGTGCATAGCTAAGTGCAGCTCTTAAAGATAACAGTTTCTTTATTGCTCTATTTAAAACAGTGCCTTATGTCTCTTTTTAAAGGTACTTAAGGATAGCTCTTTGTTAGTGGAAGCCATACAAAATAGTTTATTGATAGGAAGGAGAATTTATTTTTACTGTATTAATCCTTCTTATCCAGAAACATTTTTCAGAGTACCAACGCAAAAGGTCATTGGGGAGAACAAATCAGTCTAGTCAGAAATGTCTCTGTAAATTCTACAGATTTTTAGAATAAGTTATAGATTATGGTAGTTTTTATATTTGTAATAGGATCCAAGGTAGGAAAATGAATGCATTGGGCCTGAATTACTAAAACAATTGAATGAGAGCAGGGATTAATCACTATGGTATGTTTGCATCTTGGGCCTGCGTGAGCATGTGAATATACACACAGAAACTGTGATCTCTGAAATCTAGCTGTTTACACACTTATGTTTAAAGCATATAGTATGATCCTATT
This sequence comes from Nanorana parkeri, assembly GCF_000935625.1. Lineage (NCBI taxonomy): Eukaryota > Metazoa > Chordata > Amphibia > Anura > Dicroglossidae > Nanorana > Nanorana parkeri. The sequence continues at coordinate 1,139,868 of NW_017306675.1, forward strand.
TTGCTGTTCCTATTGAACAATGCTGCTTTTTGCCATTTGCACTAAGAAATGCATGTGTCAAAATTGTACCCTGTATCTGCGACTGTCATGCTAAGGAACGAAATGCACATATGACAAGCAAATAGCAGGCCTTTCAAAACCTCCTATTGGCATAAAAATGCCATTGTATCTACATGTATTTATAATTGAAATCGGCATTTTAATCACCAGCGTGTGAAATCACATACCCCAGCTGGTAAGGGGACTACCTCCCGAGTACCTCTGTAAAAAATAAATCAAGGCAACTGGACTTGCTGTATTTGACCTTGAAGATGTTTCACTGGTCATCCAACTAGCTTTCTTAGTTCAGATGTTCCTGAGATATACCAAGACCTGGATGAATGAGAACCTTCACAGACTCCCAAGTACAGTTTAGGAAGGCTTTTAACAAATTAGCATTTTCTGAAATCCTCATTATAATAGCATTGCTACTTACTGTGGTTTTTTTTTCCTACAGTGTACACACATTTATAAACGTTAACAGAGATAGGCCCAAAAACCTTAATGAAAAAGCATGTTTAAGCCCTTCATGTCTGAGCTTGTTTTTAGTTTCTGTTCGCAAATGACTGACACTTTTGACATTTTTTCTGTGTGATTCTTCCACTGCAGTAATATACTTTCTTACAAAGTGCACCCACACATATTATATATTGTTTTTTAGAGGACAGATAGGACTATATATTTTTCCTGACACCTACATGGCAGCATACAATGAGTATGGCTCCGCCCCAGCCCAATCACAGGACTAGTTATACTATAAATTAAAGCCCGCCTCCCAAGGCCACCATTCTTTTTTCTGTCCTCACTGGTAAAGCCGGTTATACTAAGCATTTTAGAAAGTAGCTCTCTGCGCTCACTAGGCCACATGCATTGTGCTTGATCAAGCAGATGGAGCCACAGATTAATCTTTGGGTTCGCTCTTCTGAACGATGTTATCCTTATGGATAGAATTTAGTGGTTTACCTCCAGAGGTATTCTTGAAGGCAGTAACCTGGTATATATTCCTGTCCCATTACAGAGTCTATCCATGAGTCTTGTCCATGGTGAAGTTTGGTTCTGAAAGTGTTTACCAGTGGTACAAATAAATAAATATCTCAGAATTACCCTCCCTGGTTGTGTGCTCACTATATCCCATTGTATGCTGCCATTTTGTTGTCAGGAAAATTGAAAATTGTATACTTACCTATCAGTAGTTTTCCTTTCCTGACGCCAATACATGGCAGCATACAGGACCCTCCCATGGCTTTCGCATTGAGTACTTGTTACGAAAATGGTGGCCTTGGGAGGCGGACTTTAATTTATAGTATAACTGGTCCTGTGATTGGGCTGGGGGCAGAGCCATACCCATTGTATGCTGCCATGTATTGGGCATCAGGAAAGGAAATTTAGAATTTAGTGGTTTACCTCCAGAGGTATTCTGGAAGGCAGTAACCTGGTATATATTCCTGTCCCATTACAGGGTCTATCCAGGAGTCTTGTCCATGGTGAAGTTTGGTTCTGAATGTGTTTACCAGTGGTACAAATAAATAAATATCTCAGAATTACCCTCCCTGGTTGTGTGCTCACTATATCCCATTGTATGCTGCCATGTAGGTGTCAGGAAAATGGAAAATTGTATACTTACCTATCGGTAATTTTCCTTTCCTGACACCAATACATGTCAGCATACAGGACCCTCCCATGGCTTTTGCATTGAGTAATTGTTACGAAAATGGTGGCCTTGGGAGGCGGGCTTTAATTTATAGTATAACTGGTCCTGTGATTGGGCTGGGGGCGGAGCCATACCCATTGTATGCTGCCATGTATTGGGCGTCAGGAAAGGAAAATTACCGATAGGTAAGTATAACATTTTCCGTTATATCACACATGTGTAGCTAAGGCTTCACTTAGGACAAATACAATATAGAAAAAAGGAAAAAATTTAAAGAAAACACTTTTTCCACAGTTTTGATTTGTAGTCTTTTCTAGAAAAATAGTACAGCTAAAAAAATGCAATAAATACATTCATTTATTTGTCCTTTTTTTGGAGAAACTCACAACCCTAGGATTTTAGAATTTTTTTTGTACTTCTCCACCTAAAACTAAAACCTAACATTTTAATCTTTTTTCTCTAAAAGCTAAAGCTAAAAGTGGTCACCTGGCATACAATGTCACTGTCACTAAATGTCACACTTAGTGACAGCGACATACTTTGTACATCGCTGCCATGAGGGGGTTAAATAAAAAAAATTAACCCCGTAGGGAAGAAACAAATCTGCAGCTCAGCTGCAGATTTTCATTGTAAGGGGTTATTTTTATATAAATTATAGTATAAAAAATATATTTAAATATATAATTTGTATTTGTTAAATTTTTTTTTTTGTTTGACACTTTCATTATTTTTTTTTACACTTTTCACTATTTTTTCATCTTTTTTTACAATTGTATGTTATTTATTTAATTATATCAAGCAGTCATTGTGAATTAATCACACTATTACTGCTTGATAAATTCATTAATTAATTTCTGGTTATTATTAGGCTGCTTTAAACTTATGAACAGCCAATAATAACCTTACAAATAATTTCAGGATCAGATGTCACTAAAGGTTTTCTGATCATTCCAACAACGATCAGAAAACCTGCAACATTGTTTTCAGCAATAAAAACATGTATCGAAATGTTTCTATTGCTGAAAGTTGAGAAAATAAAAGCCGGTATACATTGGGATTTCCCGATCTATACCAGCTGTCAGTGACAGCTAGACCTGCAAATGCGGCTCTGCTCTCACTGTCAGGCACCCAATTCCTAAAAGGCATACTGAGGCATCCATTAATGAATAGTAACTGCTGATTCTCAGGGGTAACAGCATTACAGAGCCGCAAATAACTGGTCACGTGCAGCGGGACCGTATGTGGCCAGTCATTTGGGCACTTCATGGCGGGACGTACAGTGTACATCTCCCATCACCAAGGGGTTAATGGCAAAACAGGGCTTAGCTGGTGTATGGTCTGAAAAACCTTTGGCGTGGAGGCAGACGCAACAAATTAGCACTTATATGGTTTGAACAGATGTCCATGGCCTTAATAAAGTGTACCATGGTGCTGCATTACCGGTTGATCGTGAGTTTTTCGTAACATATATAGTTTATTGTGACACACTTTTGCATGACATCCCAGAGCCAAAAAGGAAGCCGGTAGTGAAAGACATGTCTCTGAGAGACTAGATTAGAGATAGATAGATAGATAGATAGATAGATAGATAGATAGATAGATAGATAGATAGATAGACAGATAGATACTAATTGCAGTTGAGATTTAGACAATATTGATGAGTGAATGGTTAATGACGTTAATTTCTTTGTCGTTAATTACGTTAATCTCTTTTGTCTCCCTTCTCCATAGTGTCACATCTCTTAAACCTCTCCTTTCTATAATGCCACCCATCTCCTCTGCTCCCCTCTCCATAAATATTCTCATCTCCTCCATCCCACCTTTCTATAGCACCCCTCTCATATTCTCCACCTCCTCTCTCCATAGGGCCATTCATATCCTCTGTTTTTCACCTTAATAAAGTCACTCATCTCATCAATATCCGCTATCCATAGTGCTGCTCATTCTCTCTGTCTTCCCTCTGCATAATTTAACTCATATTTTCCACTTCCCTTCTCTTTTGCGCCATTCAGCTTCTCTGTCTCTCCTCCTTATACAATCACTAATTTCCTCCAACCTTCCTTTCCATAGTTTCACTCATCCATTACCACTACTCTCCCCATAACACCACATAATCCTATCCTTTACTGCCCCTTTCTATAGTGTCACTCATCTCCTTTACTTTCCTATAGCATCTCTAATCTCCTCCTCTTTCCCTCTCCATGGAGATTTTTATTTCCACCACCCCCTCCAATCTCCATAGTGTCACTTATATTATCCGCCTTCGTTCTTTACAATGGTGTGCAATGTCTCCTCATTGCCATAAATATGAATATATATCCAAGTTGAAATCCTGTTCTATGGATCTGCCAGGCAGTAGTGATGCCTGGAGGCATGTGGAATGTGTCTGCACAACAGATCGTTCTTAATGGTCAGTTAGAATCTTTAGTCAAATCACTATCCAAAATATCTTAACATAAATACTATCAGTGCTTTGTAATCATGAATTGAAAACTCTTTGCTAAGATGCTTCACTGTCTCTGCTAATTTGGGTATACTGTCTATGAGTCTTTCAATATGTTTTATCTATGTTAAATGGCAGTGATCACATCTGTGGCTTGTAGGGAAACATTGTTTTTTTCTGGTGACATTACACTGGTTATGAGCCACCTGACTATTATTCTGTCTCTAGCAATCTGTCAATATATCTTTATGGGTCTAGGTTGGGGTGCATGGTGCTGTGTGTATTAAGATGCATGGTGCTGTGTGTGTTAGGTCATTTGAGAACTCACTCATGAAGAATTCTCTACAAATTCATGATATTAAATTACAGTCTTCATATAGGAATATTGTAACTTATTGTGGTCACCCTCAATATTTATAAGTGAATAAGAAAACGTGAGACTCATCTACTTTGTTCTGTGGGGCACAGATCTGCTATGCCAAGACAGACAAGGATCCTGCTAGTATAATGCTTGTTCATATATATCTTTGTGAAGTTTTTTCAAAAACTATCAGTCAAACATCAGATTGGTGATATTATTAACCTATGCAGTCAAAACACATATCAAATACTGGTAAAACCAATCTCCAGGATAATACTAACCCCCTCCCCCCAAACTCCTCTAAATGATGATTGCTGGAGTAAAACAAATGCTCAAATGCCATTTTAACTAACCTAAAGCCATGGTCATGTGATTCACAGGTCTTCTTTGTTTACTTTATGCGGGGTCCTTCTTTGAGTGTCCACATCACTGCAAGCATGACATGGACACTTCCTCTCTGGATCCAGAAGACAGAAGATAAGTGATGTCATTGCAAGGAGACAGGCCAGTGAGAGACCATTTGCAGCACTAGATTAGCAGTCCCCTGCACCGGCAAATTTTGCCCAGAGTGGGGCTTTAAAAATAGCTTGGAGGTTGGTAGAACCATGTACGAAATATTTATGAGCACTAACAGGTATTCTATCACTATAATTCCGATATGAACAAGAATCTGAAAATATTCTACTGACGTGCGTGGCAAACTCTCATGTAAGAGAAATCTGGAGTAAACTAACTACATGCCTGCAATAACATGCTCATACAGAATTAAATATTGCAGAGCAATTATAATCCCCAGCTGAACATACAATAAAACCCTGTTGTCATGTTAATTACATTGTTTACCGTTCAAGCCAGCAATCTATTTCTAAAATAACGTCAATTGTCGTTTTGAATCAAGGTATTAAGCAGTTGTTTGCATTAGGTTTGTTCCAACAGTTGACTTTAAATTATTCCCAGTTATTTGAAACTATATTACAATATGGTATACTGCACTGTAATTAAATCTTTCATCAAGATTTTGTATAATTAGATTCACATCACAGTTTGGAATAAACAATAAATTACAATCTACTTACAGATCGTCACATCATGAATCTTTGAAGGTGGCATCTGGCAGTAAGGCTTATCTGACCTGCTCCAGATCATACAAGTGAGTATACTATGTGGGTGGGTGTAAATCTTGTTCTTCAAGCAAATGTTTAGACCTTGGTAAACCTCTGTATTTTCAAATCTGCTGATCTGCAGAAGGATTTTCAGGTTATTCACTTAGCGCTATGTAAACTGTTGCATAAACCTCAAATATTTTCAGAAACATTGTGATATGTCCCCTTAATGTCTTGGGTGATCTTAATGGCAATAGGGAGGTGTAGAGGGTAAGAAGGGCAAGCCAGAGTGGCACTATAAGAGCTCTATTGCAGTGCCCATAACAAAGTGACCCAGATATTTTGGCTTGAGAGAGCTCTGGAAAAAATAAAAACTGAACAGGATTTGATGTTCCTTGGCCAGTTTACTATGCAGAAAGCTATATTTGCATTGATATTTTATATTCACAACTCCTGTAAAACAATACAGAAAAATTTGATTAATTCTAACAATAATTCAGACATGGGCTGCCTTAAAACTCCACTCACCCCTCTAGCTGCTTTTAATGTTAACTTATTAATTCTCAAAAACAAAAACCTTAAAGATCGCAACAAAGCCTCCAAACTTTGGTAACAGATTAGAAACACCTGCTGTGTGTTGACATTAGGATGCTGTCAGGCTGCCAAAATCTTTTCTCATAAAAAACTGAGATTTAAATGCATGTATTTTGAATAGTGATGGGCAAATCTGTCCAAGTTTGGTTCGCCAAGGGTTTAGAGAATCTTGGTCAAAATTTGGTGTACCTGAACTGAGAGGTGAATCCCATTGAAATTTATGGAGGGGAGCACCAGACAGTGCATATTTAGCTGTGGAATTGATTTTTTTCATCTACAATTAGCGTGACCTACATGCATTGGCAGTGCACATTTAAAAAAAATACCCTTATTTCATTTGTAAATAATTTCACTATTTACTGAACCAGCAAAACAAATGTACTTTTATGAAAAACAGGACACGTTGCAGAATAAGAAGTAGATTTTTACTGCATGTGTGTAACAGCAATAGAGGTCAAGTCTGAACTTAAAGTTTGCCTTAAGTACATAACAATATCTTAAAAAACAATGTCCCCACAGGAAAGCTTTGATTGTTTAGCTTCCAGCCCTGAAATGAATAAACTATAAACAAGGGTGCGGCAGCACCCTTAGTAGACAAGGAATCTACTAATAGGCCCAGCAGGACTAACCATTGAAATATCTTCATAATAATTGGTTAGTTCAGACCTAAAATTTGTTCACATGATTTAGGATTAAAGAAATATTTTTATAGTTGAGGGAACTTCTGACAGACTGCTATGAAGGCATATAATAGTTATGTTAGTGTTTGTTTTAAAATTGCACAGGTCCCAGTAGTATGGTTGTCTTTAAGAAAATAAAATCAAGATCCAGAAGACCCTATAATGACTTTCCTATCTTGACCTGTTATTTTTACATATTGTTCTGTATCCGGACCTTCAGCCTTAAATACATTTCCGCAACTTGTTTACTGTTAAGCACATTTGAATATAGCATGACTGACATGCCCTCAGGTTTAAAATGTTGTGTATAGTTATGACAAGAGTGGGCTTAAACAATATGGAAACAGTGAAGGTTATTAGTTCAGACAGCATATAATTACAAACTATTCCAATATTACAGTATTTTACATTTTATATTTAATTAAATTGGTATATGGAAATATGCAGAATGCACGCATGCATTTCTAAACACAGACACATACGTATGTGTTATAATTTGCAAATGATGTTCAGCTCACAGGCATATGTTAAAAATGCTAAATGCAAGTTGCAGAATGTTTAACACACTTTGTAAGTTGTGACAGGCAAGACAAACCAGAGAAGGTATAGACATAATAAAAGGCAAATAATAACATATACTTGGATTTGTGCAAACAGTGGGACGGGAAATTCATTGTCATATTATTATTCATGGTTATACTAACCTTTCATATGGGGTAGTTATTATGGATGAGGTTTGGGTTCTTGGTCAAACCCAGCTTGTCCGCAGCATACTGGCAAACTAAATGGCTAAATCTGAGTAGTTTGCCTGCCCACCTGACCCGCCTCTTGGGTTCCTGATTGGCCGAGAAGCTGGGTATCGGTGAATACCAAAAGTTAAATATCGGTACTCGTACTTGATACTGAAAAACCAGGTGCATCCCTAGTAATTAATTTTGCATGATTTGTTGACAGCTTCAGGAGGGAGATCTGACAATCATGACATGAGAAGATTGTCCTGTTTGTGGACCCTTGGGACAATGTTAATCTTGATTGTTGTTGAATGTACATCACTGGATAACATGATGTTGGAGTTACATTGACGGACATTGTTTATTTATTATTTTTTTAATAAAAATAGTTTACTATGGTGTGTGTTTGAATTTCAATTGACAATTTCTAAGCGAACGAGTATCTAGTAAGTGAACGAGCAATATGCATCCCATACTCATTCTGCCTGCCTAGATAAGGGTCTGGTGTGCATTTTTAGGAGACCCCATGCTTTTTTTGTTTTTTTTTGCATGAGGATCCCCTTAAAAATGCATACCAGACCCCTATCAAAAATAAAGATCTGGTATGAATTTTGTGGGGTCACCACACTTTTTTTTGCATAGGGTATCTCTCAAAATTCATTCCAGACCCTTATTTAGCATAATAGTTTGATATGGATATTGAGGGGGACCCCATACCATGTTATTTTATTCTTCTGCAGGGCATGTGGCCTGGTATGTTTTTGTAGGGGAACACACATTTACCTTCCTTTATTTGCCACCCAGGTTGCATGTAGGGATTAGGGTCTAATATGGACTTTGGGAGGAAGGCCTCACACTTTTTTGCCTGGGGTCCCTCTCAAAATCTGCAACAGACCCTAATTTTCATAACCACACAGTACACTTCTTTTAATACAATGTGTACTGTTCCTTTAAGAAAACAAATGGTGTGGGGTGCCCTTTAAAATCCATTCCAGACCTTTATCTACTGAGGAGTCCCATGCCGTTTTTTATAAACAGAACTAAGCTGACCAGGAAATGTCTTTTCCTGAAAGTTACTTTTGTATATCCTACAGGTGCACAATTTCACCTGTGTATTTAAGGCATCTCCCAGGCATATCATTTAAAGGAATGGTGTATTTTGAATGTTTCCATTCATGCCACATTAAATTACCTGCTCCACGGTGAACAGTTTTATTTTGTTTTTATTTTGTGTTGGTACATTTTTCTTGTGGCAGTACCCAGCCACCAATGCCTTTTTTTAACAAAAGTTTTTTTCAAGCAAATTGACCTTAAAAAAAGCCAGAAAAGAATGACAAGAGTCATTATGGGCACTATAATGACTATAATGTCACTATAATGACTATGTTAGGGACTTCTGGATTTTTTTAAGTGTTTGGCGAATGTCCATCTTAATCAAACTTTGCTTGGTTTGTTCATCAGTAATAGTAATATAACATTGTTACAGCTGTAACATTTTCCTTCATGGAAGGAATGTTTTGTTATATTTCCAAGTATTTCATATAGTGCATATTTTATTTCATGGGAACTGGACTTCGAGATTATAGATAGGTAGCAAGAGGGATTTAAAAAATAAAGCTAATATAAATGCCTACTGCCTTGACTTTGACAAAATAGATCCAGTGTGTATGCAAAAATTAACTTCATTGGACAAGAATGGAAATGGACAGGCAAAGAGATTTATTGCACGGGAAGAAGTTGAGCCTTCTATCAGTATGACATTTCTGGGTATCGGTGAATACCAAAAGTTAAATATCGGTACTCGTACTTGATACTGAAAAACCAGTATCGGTGCATCCCTAGTAATTAATTTAACTTCATTGGACAAGAATGGAAATGGACAGGCAAAGAGATTTATTGCACGGGAAGAAGTTGAGCATTCTATCAGTATGACATTTCTGTCTTTTTAAACATTTCCTTAATCTGTCACGCTCAGCAGGTTTTCAGAAAGGATGTCCAAACTTGGATAAATTAATATGTTCTTCAATAGAAAACTACAATATAACATTCATGAATGTGAAAACAGATATATTATACATAACGAATGTGACTTGTAGGAGTGAGTCGGCTGAGCTCAGGACCAGTTCTTTGTAAGTTATGGTAAGAACTGTGGAAAATATCCCTGATCACGTACAAAATATTACCATAGAACTATTAAAAGCTTGGGAAAAACAATCTTCATGTGCATTTTATTTTCTCTGCTCTTCGTTTTTTGTTTTCTCTACTCTTTGTAATTATTTGATGGATTAACTTATAACCTCTAATATTCATAAATATAAAAGTGATTAACAAAATCTACAGTTCTATCTTCAATTCCTATCATTACACAAAATGTCCATAAAATGATGTATTAGCATGTCTACTTAATATTTACTAGTCTAGTATCATAACCAGGTCTCACATTGCTTGATTGCATGATACAGTAATTGTCCATGATTAATACTTGCTAATTATAACTACACATGACCATGTAATGAGCACTACAGGAGTCCATTATTGTAGCACTACAGGAGTCCATTATTGTAGCACTACAGGAGTCCATTATTGTAGCACTACAGGAGTCCATTATTGTAGCTGTGAGAGTCCATGATCAATTACTTATGATTTGTGGTGGCACAACTAGAAAGTTATGGTGTAAAAGACACGTGTACTCATGTGATAAAATAAACATTTTAGTTGTTCATCATTTCTGGCTAATTAAATGCCAGGTGTCATAGAGTGATTATTATTTCTATACAACAAATGCCTTCAGTCAATACTACAAAAATGTTTACACAGGGAAATACAGAAGAGAGAAGCTGCAGACAGCAGGCATCCATAGCTCCCCTTAGTTGAGCCTATAGTGACCAAAACCTGTAAAATCATATACACCTAAGACATGCTTGTATGCCTCATCTGATTCAAATTATTACATAAAGAGCCCAGATTATCCTATTGTTTTCCTTAAAACAAATATTTTTTGCTTGTGTGTCACGTACATACTTAATGTTTTAACTTAAAAACTATTCAGTCCAAATATAATCACCAGAAAATGTGGAAAATCATTTAATGACGGCAATAAAAGCTTTAATGCATTTTTGTGTAAGATTTTCACAAGTAGAATCACGTTACTGACAATATATTACTTGATGGAAAAGATTTCAGTTACTTCATTAAATAATTTAGGTTAAGGTAATAGAGCATTATGAGTTTTCTGCATAACAATAAGTACAAAAGGAAAAAAAAAAATTCTGAGCCCCTGATTCAGCATTTTAGATTCAATAAAACATGTTTAGGTCAGTGGCAAATTAGGTGTCATATTGAACTAGCTTTTGTGAATTTCAAAGCAACCCTCATGTTTCTTAAATTTTCACATCTTAGCCATTACAAAACAATAAGATAACATGAATGAAAAGTAAGAAAAACAATGCACCAGGCATAAGGGTATGTTTACTGAATTCAATATAGATCACACGTTCAAATAGATGACTGACTCAACAATTCCAAACGAAGGATGTCTATCACTTCACACCAACTGGGAGGTGATGACAATATGAACACAATGGGTATGATATATTAAAGCAATATAAACTGCTCATTTACTAAAACGAATGTTCACATAGCTTAGTGAATAAGTTAAAGCTGTGTTCACTTGAATTGTCGAATTGCATGCATGCAACAATCCTGTGAACATACACCTTCAAATGTAAATATTCACCTTTCTAAGTATTTAATATATTCGGGGTTTTTTTGTTTTTGTTTATTGGGTGGAAGGAGACAATGATGTATTTAAGCTTAGCATAGCCATCGTTGAAATGAACCATACTAAAATCTTATCATTACTTTGTACAGAAGACCTGTGTTTAATGTTTGTGTACTATTTTTCAATAAAGAATTCCAATTGGTATAGTAAAACCATGAGCTATTTTAAATGTATTAAAGTAAAAGTCCTGCTACCACTAGACACAAAAACATGCTTGCTGTTATACTTCACAATGCACCTCTCTCAAACTAGCTTTACTTTGTTATTAATGGCTTGACTTACTTTAGGTTAGGGCCAAGTCCTACCACCCCCTTGTCCAATAAGAGTACATTAGTGTTTAAAAGAGGCTCGCTCATAGTAAAGGTGGATGGAAGATAGGCAGGGCTGAGGTCAGGCTCTTAGTAACAAAGTGAAACCAGTTACCCAACATAGATTCCTCACCAAATATATATCCTTCACACAAAGTAAATATAAAGCTGAACTCTAAGACACAGACTAATGATGTTCATTAATGTATCATTAAATGTATTATTTTACATGCAAGCAGTATAAGTACCTGAATTTGACTTAGTAATAGCTTCTTGCAGTCCCTATACAGAAGAGCTGAGCAAGGGAGAGGGCAAGGAAGAACAAGCAGCCAATAAGTATATAAGCTGTTATACAGCTTCTTCTTTACTGTCCAGTCACCAGCTTGGGTCAGGTCCATTACAGCCTGGATTCAAAGGAACTGGGTTGTATGATGCTGGTTGTCATTCAACCTGGATGACAAAGGACATCTGGTCTGAGAAAAGAAGTATGGACAGCTACTGATCGAAGGTATGAATAACCAAAACTTGTTTTATTCTTTCCTATAAGGGGCTGTTCCTTTTTTATTTTTAACTAGAATACAGCTTTTTAAAAGGACCTTATACCTGCCCATATTTCTCATATGCCCATTATCTCTGATGCTTGTTAATCCGGCATGAACATATTTCCAAGCCCATTGAATCCTGCTTTGTTCTTTTCTCACCTGCTGCTTTTTCATTGCAGGTTCCTAGCTCCTAGATTTTCATGATTCTTCCCATGATGATGCGGGGTTTCAAGCATGCCTAGACAGAGATCTAGTGCCATGTCTTTGAGATTACATATTGCCATGGCATCAGGAGATCTTGCAAGAGGTTGGCACCTGCGTCCTGTGGCCTTTTGGGAAGTATGAGGTGTATCTTAGGAGGCTTGGGGTGGAGAAGGGCTACAACACCCTTGCCTAAGTGAGGAACAAGAAAGCAAAATCATGAAGAATACCAAAGAAAGGTGTTTGCAAAGGGAAAAAATAGTAAGCAATTATGGAAGGGAGGATGGGAGTAAGAAAAGATATTGAGTTCTGAAATAGCGCTCCATTGTTAAATATTAAAGTTTTTGAATAACTATAGAGTAGGGAAGGGCTTAAACCGTGGCCAGTTTATTATTTGCTGTCTATGTCACTTTGGGGAGATTTCCTTTTACTTCCTGTCCCAGAGATGGAACAGAAAGTGACAAGAAATTTCTATAAAGTGAGAGTAATTCCCCTAATATACAGTGCCCCCACTGGAAGCTTTCCCTCCATTTCTTGTTCTGGTGATAACTCTAAAATGTTGGATTTCACATCACTTTCTTTCTGTGACAAGGACAGATAGAGGTGGTGAATCTACCCAGCAGGGACACAGTGATAAAAACTTGACAGGGGTTCTAATACTTTCCTATTCTATCCAAAGCTATATATGTTCTTGCTATCTGGGCAGAGCTTTTGGTTTGGGTTTACCACGAGTTTCACCCAAACCCAGCTTGTTCACAGTGTGCCAAATGAACAAACGAAATTGCCATATTTGGCTACTTCATCAGAGGGACGCCAAAGGTTTTTTTTTTTTACAAACAGAATGAAGCTGTCTGGAAAAGTAATTTAGGGACAATAGTGTTTTTTCTTTTTTTTCTGTCACTTTTGCTGAAGTACGTCCAGTGGACTACTTCACATGCAGGTTTAAGGCATGCCCAAGCATGTTATTTAAAGAAATTGTGTTTCTTTAATTTTGCTGTTTAGGCGGCATTTAAAGACCTGCTCCCAGATGAGCTCTATTTAAAAAAAAAACTTTTTTTATTTTACATTGGTACATGTCTCCAGTGACGGTTCCCAACTTTTTTTCACAATATCTCGCAAACTGGTTTTGAAAAAGGCAAGAAAAAAATAGCAAGATTCAGCTCCTGTAGACTTCAATGGTAGATAGTGGACACACACCACAGTGACAAGAACACCCCTTCAGATTCTTCACCCTTGTTCTTTAGTTGTCATTTTCAATAATGACAACTCTGACAAGAAGAAATTATAACACTGGGTAGTAAAGGAGTAAATAATATTTTCAAGTACAAGATGGAAAATCTTAACATAGAGTTGCCAAATTGGTAATATACTTTGCAGTACATTCCTGCATATGATTTAAAAGATGCATTTATTCATGCATTGTTGAAAAAAGAGCTACAATAATTTGTGTATTTTATATCTGCTAGGAGTCCAGTTTTTAACATTGGTAACAATGCTTAATTCAGTAAATCTTGCATCCCAACTTGCCCAATGATCTTGTTCATGAAACATGTTCTAAAACAAGATAAAAACAAAATGTTTCTTATTGCTTTTATTAACCTTTTATATTCTTCCTTACAATTTTTAACCTGTCTGAAGAAATTAAAAGCTAAATGCTGATTGGTTGGAATAGGTAACCGGAGACTTGTCCCAAAGTACCTATCTGACATGCTCTGATAGTACCTGACTATGAATGACATTTACAATTTCCACATTCATGGTTTGTATGAAGCTATCTAAAACACCCTAAAGCTTTCATGATCACATTTCACTCTATTGCTTTTTATGTCGAAAAGTGGTTTGGTTGCTGAATCAGCTTACTTTTTTTATCTAAAATTATGTATAGTAATGTATTTGTCATTTAATTGCCTTGCCCATGTGTCAGACGTCCCAGGGAGCTAGTAGTGAGATGAGGAACCCACTGGCAATAAGCAGCTGACAGTCCAGAAACGCGGTACAAGTTTAGGGATAATCCAAGAGGGGTAGTCAATGTCCAATCCGGGTCGAGGCAGGCAGCGAAGGTTCAAAGGCGGAAGACAGTCCAAGGGTCGGTAATCGGGAAGGATACAAAGGGGCAACAGGCAATAGGAGGATCAGCAGGGAGGCTAGGTGTTCACCATAAGGTGGAATAACTCAGCAATAAGCCAGAGCTCAGGCCAGGTTTTTATAGCCAGGGGAGGTAGGACCACCCCCTGGTCACCGAGGCAACCAGGAGGCCTCCCTCCCCGGGAACCAATGGCAGGCGAGGAAGATGAAGGTGTGTACTGGGAACCTCCCCCAGCAAGGCTCACACCTGATAGCCAGATGATGCAAGAACGCTATGCTCCCGGGGATGCGCGCGCAGCCTGCGTACTGCGCATGCGCCCACGCCGCATGACCCGCGCATGCGCACCTGCACCTCGGGCACCAGGTGTTCTACCGAGCTGAAGGGGAACCCGTGCCCTGCGCCGTGCCCGTGGTCCCCGAGTAGAGGTAACATCCCCTGCTTCCTGACACCATGTTTGTGTTAACAATTTAGGACAACTTGGGCATAAGTAGGCCTGTATTTTTGCCAGTTTCAGTTATTTCTTCATGTGGTTTGGGCATTTTATGCCTATGTTTCAAGGAAGCCCCTACTGGAGCCATTCCAAGCACCTTAATTAGTAGGCACTATGGAGCAGATGGAAAACAAGCAGGCGGTATTATACTGTATATTCCAACTGGCTTAGGGAGTCTTCCTAGAAGAACATAGGAAGTCTATTGTGCAAGCACAGTGAAGTAAAATAAATAAGAAAAAAATGCATGTGCCACCAATACAAAATAAAAAACAATTGTGCAAATTCAACGGCATGACAGCACAAGAAAGTAATCCCTGGCAACCACCCTTAAAAAAAATCCCAAACAACCAAACTGGAATTAAAATGTAACTTTTTCAAAGTAAAAAAAATACTAAAATTAAAAAGCTGAAAAGACCAAAAAATTTAAATACATTAATTAATTATAACAATTTTACAAATTATATGCAAATGACACACTTAATACGCCCAAACACTTTAGCATTTCCCTGTAAAGATCAGATTTATTTTATTGAACTAGACCTGTAACTGTTAATGAATTTCAATATATAATTTTTATATACGGAAAAGGGAAGGTAAAAATGGTACTGCTGGGCTGCCTAGACAAATCAGTTTTTCTGTGATAAGCAAATCATAGAAAAAATATTAATGTTCCGGAATGTACACACTTTGTGTAGGCTGCACAGGCCTTTTACTTATGTATTAGCATTTATTAGCTTGAGATGTATCTTCCTTTAGATTTCTCAGGCATACATTAAGATTGCTATGGATTTAAATTTCATAGCCTTCATAAACTTCAGATCTTGTTTTCTGCCATTACTCATACTCTGAATAAATCAGACTAAGCAGAATAGTTTCTGAGAGCCTTTAAAGAAACAGAGTCACTTTGCCAATTTAGGACAATTGGCAACTAGGTGCTCAGGCCCAAGCACTGTCACATGGAGGAGGTAACATGTTTAGACATAAGCCCAGTGGAGCAAGAAGGCAGTAAAGAAGCAATGATTGGTTGGTATACCTTGCTGGGCGAAGGGGGGTGCTGTGTTTGTAGACAGCCCAACTTCAGCCATATTTCTTTTTTTTGGGTAGAGTGGAGAAAAGTAATAATGTCTGTAAGGTTTTAAATTCTGTCCGTGACCCCACTGGGGAGATTTTCCATCACTTACTGTCCCTGTGATGTTCATACAATAAATAAGGTATATGGTTGTCATTGGGACAGGAAGGCGTAGAGAGCAGTAAAAACAATGTGATAGGTTTTAATCTTTTCGCACTCTACTATAAATGTGTTATGGTTTTTGTACATCCTTTTGGAAAAATGTTATACTAGGGCAACCAAAAAAAGTATAAACCATAGTAAAAACAGAGCTTTCACAAAGCTTGGTGGGCCAATCACCAAACATCTGAACTATCACATGAGAGGGAGGGGACTGTGTCACATGCCCTTTGATACCTGGGCATTTTCTTGATTCTCTGTAATAGAGCAGCAGGAAGCAAAGGAAAGGTAAGCACATGCTGCAGGCTTTGGGGAAATTAAAGCAAAACCTGCATAGGAAAAGCACAGGTTTGCCAATCTTTTCTTAGTTAGTTATTTCTCTATTGGTAGGTTGCAGGTGACTTCAGGGACAGACAGCACATGGGACCTGGAACATGATTTATGCTATTACGACATGACAAAACTAAAATTGAATCATGGGCTAAATATTCCTCTTCTGACCATTTCTATTAGGCACCTTCTTCTGTGCACAAATGCAAGCAAGATATGAAGAGTTGAAAAGAAGTTTATTAAGAGTAAGAAAAAAATAAACATGAAAGGGAAAGAAGTACAAGTTTAGAGGGAACAATATTCTTTATCTCTAATAACAGCAAAGAAATGTCAGAAGAGGGAGGCAATAGACACAACAAGATAAGTCTACAGAGGTCTTTCCCACTACATAGAAAATCCAGGAAGTACCCAGGTGAATAATAAATAGGCATGAAAGAATCAGTTTTAAATATAGGCAAATCAGGTCAGGGAGGACTAGCATTACCAGATTTCAATTGTTACTACCAGGCTGTTGCGCTTAATAGAATGTTGGACTTACATTATCACACTAAAACTAAAAAATGGGTGGAACTAGAGAACGTACTCGCTGCTCAAACTATATCAACTATTTGTTGGATACCACAGGAATATCAGAATCTACACCCTTTAATATCACCTCTCACTCGTCATACTTTAAATATATGGAACTCACTATATGTCCGGCTGGTAGGCCAATACAATTCACCTATAATGCCAGTGAATGATCACTCATTCTTTTCACCGGAACTACACAATACAGGTTTTCTTAAATGGATGACTCACTCTATCTTAAAACTTTTTCAAATATGTGATGGAAATAGGCCACGCTCACTAGACTCCCTTAGAGGACAATGGGGGACTTACCCATTTGACACGTGGAGACATAGGCAACTATCTCACTTTCTTTTGTCACTTCCAAGACCTTTGCGTACAATTTTGGATCTTACACCTTTGGAAAAATTATTCTTTCTTCTTGACCCCCCACGACACGGGATATCCCAACTCTATAGGACTTTATTAGAACACCAAATTAATTCCTTTCCAGCATATATACAACAATGGGAGCAGGAACTGGGGACCACCTGGATGGACTTACAGAAACAAAAAGTAATTAGCCTCAACTTTAATACATTGATCAGCACCCTAGTGACTGATATAATGTTCCGATTTGTAGCAAGATGGTAGTATACAACGAACCGAATACATAAGAAGTACCCTACCAAGTCGGAGCTCTGCTGGAGAAATTGTGGCCAAATCGGTACTCATATCCATATGTGGTGGGACTGCCCTATGATTCAATCATATTGGGTCCAGATAGTAGAACAGATCGAAAGGATTACCACTATTGTTGTACCAATGGATCCGTCGATGTGTCTTTTATATCTCATGGAGCAAAAAAAACCAAAAAGTCACCAGCACTCGAAACTTGAAAGCAGAAATGTCCCTTTATTGGGCAAAAAAAGTATGACTTTCTGCCTTGAAGAAGGGACCCTGTGCGGCCCCGAAACTTCGGCTTTTTTATAACGCTTTTTGTCCAATAAAGGGACATTTCTGCTTTCAAGTTTCGAGTGCTGGTGACTTTTTGTTTTTTTTGCTCTGTGTTTGCACGGTGCCATCCGTGAATTGAGTCACTTCGAGCACCATCATCCTCTAATTGGCCGGGACTGCTGTGGGGTGTGCGGAGGGCTCTCTCCTATTTTTTGCTTTTATATCTCATGGACATCCCGACTGTGGTCTATAAACGATCGCTGGTACCCATACTATTGAATGCGGCAAAGAACTTAATACCGTTATACTGGAACAAAAATACTATTCCAACTAAAGACGGACGTCTATTCAGAGGGACACTTTTGAAAAATTCGAGTCAAGATGGCAACCATGGAACAACTTTACACGACTAGCTGGACCCCATAGGACATAGGACGGAACTATTACATGTTAATGACAGCTAACAAATAATGGAAGGGGGAACTTGTTATGACGGGATAGAATAGAATAGAAATACTTGGAGTATTATAAAATTTGAAGATCAAGCCACTGTTAAGGCATTCTCAAGGGATTTATGATAGGAGTACCGGACTCCCTATCCCCCCCTCTCCATTCCCTTCGCTTTCCCTTACTGCCCCCTCTCTTCCTTTTTTCCCCTTCTTTTTTTCTTTCTTCTCTCTTTGTAATATTCTTGTTAGTTAAAGTCACTTGGTATTCGCTAATGACGTATTGGTTATTCATCATGGAGAGGACGATAGTGTGACTGTGTTGTATGCATTTTTTTTGTTATTGTTTATTGAAGAAAATTAATAAAAATTGAATATTTAAAAAAAATATATAGGCAAATCATGAATTATGAGTTGCATTTTGTTTTCAATCTCTTGAATGCAGGCATGCAGACTTTTGTAATCTTCTTAGAACAAAGATTAATTAACCATTTTCGTCTGGTTTTCTAATTTTTTTTATTCGCCTGACACATTTGTATGCACATATTCAGTCATTTTCCCAGATCATCACAGATAACCATTTATCTCTCCTCAATCCATCTCATGTTCAGCATCTGATGATCCAACTTCATCAGTGGCTAAAAAAAGTTACTTGAAAAGTGTGCCTAATTTGCAGGCACCCCTGTAAATTTGTCTTGGCAGTGGATCATCCACTGGGCTTGCCAAAGGTACATAAAAACCAAGGAAATAAGCCTTCCAAAAGTTAAATATGAAAGTCAGGTTGATAAAGAGAGTGAAACAAATGTTTTTTAAGTATGTAGATAGCAAAAACTTTATGATCTAAATACAAATTTAGAGTAGGTTGCTGAGGTTAAAAAAAGCAAATATTATATATCTACCTTTGCTCTCGGTATTCAAAGAAAAGTGGTGTGTCTAGTTGTAACTTCACCAGTGGCTTAATGGTGAATTTGTTGAGCAATTAGTTACAAAAATATGAATAAAACATCTAAACCAGATGACGTACATCCACTAGTCTATAAAAGATCTGAGCTCAATTATTTCTAAGCCATGGTTCATACTTTTTATGGATTGTAATGACTAGCTTAGTATCAATTAATTGACACAAAGCAAGTATGGTACCTGCATTTAAAAAGGTATCAAAGTCTTTACCCAGAAACTGCAGACCTCTCAATTTAACTTGTTTTGCAAAAAAGATATTGAAGGGATTTGTGAGGAACACAAAACATACAAGAGTACGTGAAAAGAAATAGTGAGTATAGATTAATAAAAAAACAAATCTGGTTTCTTTTTCTTTGGAATTAATCGAACACTGTGGCTGTGATTGGCTGGGAATGTAATATATTTGGAGTTTGCCTAAGTTTTTGAAATGGTTCCTCAAAGACAGCTAATGTGTAAATTAGGAGCTATTCATTTAGAAATATCTGAATGTAAATGGATAGACATCCAGCTCAAAAACACATCCAGTGAGTTGTGTTCCATGATTCATACTTTCAATTGTCTAAGGTTTTAATAGCTGTATCCCAAGGTTCACATTGGGACCATTACTTTTAACCATAGCTTGTTTATAATTGAAATATAGTGCTTAGGACTAAAAAATAGTAGTAAAACCTCATATGTTTTCAACTGATCAGCTTTAGACAGGCAAGCAGAGCAGAGGCAGAGGCAAATGCATTTTAACTTGCAGCATAATGTACAGTAAGCTGCATTTACTAGTGCAGCCACTGGCTTGATCTGTGGTGCATCACAAACTTTCAGTTGGGGTGCATGCATAGTTACATAGTTATATGGTTACATAGTTAGTCAGGTTGAAAAAAGACACCTATCGAGTTCAGCCTATAGAGATATGAAAAAAAAGCCTAAACAGAAGACTATGCCCACAATTACCCACTGTTGATCCAAAAAAAACCCTATAAAGCATGGTTCAATTTGCTCCAACAGGGGGAAAAAAATCCTTCCTGATCCCATAAGGCAATTGGATATTCCCTGGATCAACAATATCGGATGCTTAATATACCTCTAAGAACTCAATATCAAGTAATATTCTGGCTCTTGTCTGGAAAATTATAATTGCACATTTTTATTTCATGATAAAACCTTACTGGTTTCTTCCTCTGAAGTTGCAGCCTAGTAAAAAGGCGTATATGCTGTTCATTGAGTCTCTACAATATTTCAGGATTTTGTTAATGGAATAATCCACTCAAATGTTTAATTTCACAATAAAATGTGTCTAATTTCTCCCTTTTTATAAAATCTGTCTAATCTCTTCCTCTAGTAAAGCTACTTACATAGTCTGCAGCAAGCCTGTATGGTATTTTTGGTTGTTGTTTCTGAAATAATACACCCTAATTTTTATTCCATAATAAAATCTGACAGATCTTTTTTTATTAAATTGGACCCTAGTCAAAAGGTTTAACATTTTTTCACAATAAAACCTGCCTGATTTCTCTATATTTATGGGAAGATGGATTGAGGAGAGATAAATTGTAGACTACTGAAAAGGTTTACACACTGTGCATCTGCATTGATCCTGTAAAATATTTTTGGCCATTGTTTTTGGCCATTTTTTTCATGATTAAACCCGCCTGGTCTCTCTTTATGGATTCGGGACCTACTGAATTGATGTCCAAGATTAACCACCCATAGACTTCAATGGGGTTTCGATTAAAGTTCACAATTTTCAGACTTTGCATTGGGTTTAACCACTTGCTGTCCAGCTGAATGTAATTAAATGGCTGGACAGCACACTTTTGATGGTGGATGGGCATGTCCTTTCGTGCCACCCCACTCATGAGCGTGCAGGGGCACTTTCATTGTTTATAGTCAACGAAGGTTGTTGCATACAAGTGTTCAGGTGGCTATAGAGCTGCCTGATCACTTGTATAGTGATGGAGAGTGCGCTCCCTCCACCGCAACCTATCCTGAGTTCCGCTGTTCTCTGTGTGGGCAATAAAGTTAAGTGAAAAATAAATAAAATTAAAGTCACCTACAAACAAAATATATAAAAAACGCAAAAAGTCTCCCGGCTCCCACATACACGCACACTAAAATGTAAACACTACCTACATGCAAAAATGACTATTGCGCCACATACATGTCACCGCAAAAGTCAGAGTACAAGCAATTATTCTTAGGTCATTAATCACACTAAATTGATGAGTGGTAAAAGCTTTAAAAGCGTCACCTAGGGGCAATAGTGGGTTTGGTCATTTTTTGAAATTTCACATCATGCAATTTTAATGTTTGACATGTTTGGCATCGTCTTTTATGTTTTTCCAAAAAATTTGGTAATAATAAATGTTTCATAGCATAATGTAGGGAAAACAGTATTTTTTTTCTTTATATAATAAAAAATGTTTAAAAAAAACCCAGTGGCAATTAAATACTATCAAAAGAAAGCTCTATCTGTCCCTAAAAAAATTATATCAAATTCATTTTGATACAGCGTTGCAT
Source organism: Nanorana parkeri (assembly GCF_000935625.1). Lineage (NCBI taxonomy): Eukaryota > Metazoa > Chordata > Amphibia > Anura > Dicroglossidae > Nanorana > Nanorana parkeri. The sequence continues at coordinate 1,161,859 of NW_017306675.1, forward strand.
GACTGAATAAATATAAATACTGAAAAATGTCCTAGAGGGCCTAACATCCCGTTTTTCAAGTAATTAATAAATGGTCCCTTGACTGAACCTAGCTCTATCCAGTTTACCTCTGTGAATTACAGGACACCTTCCCATAAATGATGGCAATAAGGAGAGGGGGGTATTCTGTAATCCTAACACACTAATGGTCCTAGGGAGACAATATCGCATGCAGTACAGTGAGTAGGCATTGCACCCCCTTCACCCAGGAGACGTGTTACTGGCAAAAATACCAGGTGAAAATAAATTAAACCAAAAAGGCTGGTAAACTATAATATCTTAATTTTTTTTATTCTTGGGTTTAGGTACACTTTACATAATAAAACTGACACACACATTATATTTCCTCTTGAAGCCGAGAAGCATATTTTCTTATTTTTTTTATAATTGGAGCAAATATAATCCAGATCTGTAGATTCATGAGTAATGTTTTAATGCAATTTCTAATTATAAGTTATAAGGCATATGATTTGTAACAAATATAAAAAAACTAACTAAAAAGTATCAAGGCTCAATATGGTATTATTCAGGTGATATGGGTTTCTATGCTGAACTTCTATACCACATAGAATAGGCTGAACTTCTATACCACACCTTCTTGTAGTCCTATTGTTTGATGGTATGAGACAAACATGGAAGCCACCATTGCTGCCATCTCTCCTACTTAAAGTGCTACTTTGTTGGCTTTCATGCTGACCTTCTTGTTTCAACACTTTGATTCATTGACCCACAAACATGTGCTGTAAATAAGACTTTCTGCCTTTTCGTAGACTTTCCTTTTTTACATAAACATAAATAAACTAATTATTGGACTGCCATAAGGTAATTACAGGGCATCTTAATGCAGCCACTGAACAACAAATTTATCTGCATAGTATCTAGCCAGATACATACATTCATACGCAGCAAATAATGCACTGTTGGCAATCCAAAAACAATCTGATATTTTCAATGTATCATTTCATAAAGTAACTATTCTTATTGTAAATTTGTTGATTATAAACAGATCCGTATTTCCAGCATTTGTTTTTTAGTGATTCTGCAATTTTGGTTTTAAGTAAATCATGCACAATACCTCAATTCACTATGGTCTCAGAATATAACTTCCTCTCCAAACCAATTAGTGCAGTGCATTATCTGCTTCTGCTTTGGGCACTGAGCTAGTTAGTATCTAGATTGGAAGATATCAGTAAAACAGTGATCCATTGTTCTTACATTTTTCCACTTTGTACCATATTGTCCTTTTTATACTGCAGCAGATAGCAAAATAATTTTGTATTAATTTCGATCTTATGCTTTCTGACAGAAGAAGAAAAAAGTTACAAATGTGTTGGGAGATCATAGGTAGGATGAAGTTACAGAGCAAACACAGTTTTTTTTTTTCAAGTGACTGGTCAAAAGTAATGGAAACACAAACAAAAAGAGGTATGCATAGCACTTCTATCTGCTAGGACAAAGCAAAATCTGATAGTGTTACCTTATCTGCCCATGCTCAACATATTCCCACATAAATAACAGCATGTTGAAATTTCACCACAATGCTCAGATTTCACATCATTAAAAGAAGTTTGGAGAAAAAAAACTTTTGGGCTCTTTTCATTATGTGTTGAGTTTGCTCTTCAATAAAGTATTCAAAATACTTGAAAATGTAGTACGTTTTCAGCTCTCCTTCATCAAGACTTATAACCACTGTCACCTAAGAATTCCTTTATAATAAAACCAGAAAAATAAACATTGTTAGAATTTGTAATGTGTTTAGAATGTTTGCAGTTACATATGTGCTTTTTAGTACTCTAGTATATATTTTAAATATTAGTTGATTAGTTATTTTCTCTCTTATTGGTCTACATTATATGTTTGCTTTGAAATAGCAATTTAAATAAAAGCTTTTCTGGTTTGACAATTAAAAAGAAAAACAAGAAATGTATGTTTATTGTGTACAGAGCTATGGGTATGCGCATGCATACCCATACAATTCCCCCCACGTACAGAACACTAAGGTTGGTTACAAATTAGGGTTTTTATGGTCTTCTTTAATGATAGCGGTGTGTACTTAATGCAGTTACGGTATATTCCTATATAATATGAATATAATATGGTACAGACCCAAAATATTTTAGAAAATCACATTTTATATAAGGCATGCCACAAATTCACTTGCATACATTCAGAAACTGGAACGTATATTGCATAGCAAACTACACGTATTAGAAAATTCAGCATACGTAGGCTATAGTCCATGCATGCATCACGGGTGCATAGTAAATATTTTAAGAGTATGATTTAATTGTCCTCACAGGATAGATGTACCATTATATGTGTATATGCTTTAGTAAATCAGCCAGATTGTATTAAGACCGCACAGAAATAGCATACTCACTCTCAACATGTAATCAAGATATTACAAATTCTTTGTTTCTTTTATCTTCACTGCTGAGGGGTTTTTCTGCTAATACCGTTAGAATTAGTTACAGCTGTACACTTGGTTGGTGAATGCACCACACATGCGGTGAATGCGCCACACATGCTACATGTCACTGCTATGTTGGAGTGCAAGCAATAATTCTAGGGCCATCAGTCAGTGTTAACAATAAATTCATGAGTGGTAAAAGCTTTTAATATGTCGTCTATGGGTAATTTTCGGTATGGTAGTTTCTTGCAATTTTATGGGTGCATGCAATTTTAAGGCTTGACATGTATGGAAACTATTTACTGGACGTGACCCCATCTTTTATATTTTACCAAAAAATTGGGTAATAATAAAAAAATTTCAACATTTTTGGTTCTTTTTTCTTTACATAGTAAAACAATTGGTGGTGATTAAATACCACCAAAAGAATTCTCTTTTGGTCCCAAAAAAATATACTTTTCAGTGTTGCATGACTGAATAAATGTCAAAGTACCTTAGCACTGAATACTGAAAAATAGCCTGGACCGGAAGGGGGTTTAACACACCAGTCTTCAAGTGCTTAAAGAAGGACTGTGGTTAGGCTATGTAAATTCACATATTTCAATAATAAATTCAACATGCACTTAGCAAGTAATATATGAGCTTTAAAACAAGCCCTTGACTAACCTCTCTAGCTGCAGGCACTGTGGTTCAATTTGTACTGAAAATTCAAAGTAGAAACACTCTTACTTTAGTTTTTAACATGAGTTTAGTTCCCAAAAGTGACTTGGTAGCTTGCCAGAAAGAGGGGGAGAGCAGAATGATGATCCCTGACTTGAATGACTTCCCTGCATCTCGTATGAAGTGTGAGGATGAATTATTCCATAACACAGCCAGGGAGATCTGTGAGGGCTTGTTTTAAAGTTAATGTACTGCTGGCTAAGAATATGTCCATAGCCCGGCCACAGTTTAACATATTTGCTTTAAAAAGGTAAAAGATAGAACATATGATAATGTTTGGATGCACTGTTAGCCTTGGAGCCATCGGAGGCTGAAATTTAGTTAGGGTTTTTTTCCAGGTCACTTTTATGGTGCCTTTTCTATGGCCAGATATACTGTGCATGTGTTTACTCAGTGCCCTGCACCTTTTGTATAAAAAAGTGTAACATATGAGTTTGGTAATTACATTTTTTTTACATAGAATAGATAAATGTGTTGAAAAAAGAAAACAAAGGACAGTGTAATGCAGCCAAACCTTGACTGCCCTAGACCGTGAACTATGTGGATTTCTATTTACCTTTGCTTGTGCACATCCCTTCTGAGCATGGGGAGGCATCTGCTTGTTCCTGTACATAGGTAAGCATCATAAGAAGCAATGTGTAGCCCCCTTCAGTGTTAAGATAGCACCTTGCAATGTAAAGAACTAGACTAAAATGCACCTTAATGATATTGTAAGAGACAGTCTGTGACAATTCTGAGAGTACTTAACATGCTAAGTACCTTCAAAAGCACTTCTTTTCGATATATTGCTTTCATTGAAATAATACCTGGCAATCCTGCCTTGAAGGTCTTTGTTCAGGCACTTCCTGTTATGGGGTGACAATGATCTCTCCCTTTCTCCCAATTGTTCTCTTGCATTATCAACATGTCAAACCGTCTTTCAGGGGCGATGGCTCTGTTGATGCTCATTATGCAGACCTATTCCACTCTTGTCACCATCTGGAAGCCTGTCCAGAGCATTGACATGCAGGAAGTAGCTCAAAAAAGGCTGGAGGAGCTCAGTGGTGCCAAAATACCAAAACAGTTAAAAAAAGTAAGACAGCACTTTCTAAAAAAAGGCACAGTGTTTTAGCCAACTAAGTTTCATCCAATTACAGTTTACATCTGCTTTAATTAGATACAACTACATACTTGGATAAATATACAGATTATCATTATGAACATCCGTTTCAAATGATAAAGCACTGAATTAAGGTCTACTCCTACATAAGCATAATCAAACATTCTTCATTGTGTGATCATTGACTCCTTTGACACCAAGGATTACTGTCTTTCCATAACCTATTAAAGTATCATTCTGTGGATGACTCCCTAGTCGTATTTAAGTCAATGCAGAAAGGCTGCTAAAAGAAAATCTTTCAACTATCCCACATTACCCACTAAATACCTAAAACAGTCAGATGTCAAACAAACCTCTAAACAATGACAGCTAAATGACCTCAGGCACCATGCATCCAGCTAAAGCTCAGCTTTATAGATGCTCTCTTACCTTTTTATCTAAGTCTCTTAGCTGCCACTTACACACTTAGGTTTTTCCAAGCAATGCAAACTGCATGTCCTCAATGACAGATATTTTACAGACATGTTTCCACTAAAATTATCATACTACTTTAGTGTACTGGAAGCAGTACACATGTTGCCCTTCTAACCCTTGTTCTTCTCGTCTACACTGAAGTATTGTTTTGAAACTTTTGTAAAGTGTATATCATTTACATTTGCTAAAACCATATTTAACTTTAGGCCTCATTCACACTGCTGCGCATATACGCGCGTATACGCGCGTATACGCACGTATTGTACCATATGCAACATATGCAAATAAATGGCTCCATACACACAGCCGCGTATGGAGCCGTATATTTGCGCATCGTATATATGCACAAAAACATAATGGAACAGAGATGCGTCCGGGCAGCCTATCTCTGCGTATTTACGCGCACATACACGTGTTTACGCGTATATACACGCGCGTATACGAGCGTCCATGCGTACAGCACATTCAGATTCCATTACGAGTGATGCATTCTGGGATTGCATATAGTGCACGCATACGCGCATAGACGCTCGTATATACGCGCATAGACGCAATATAAAATTTTGCTTGCGTTGTGTGTGAATGAGGCCTTAAAGTGCACTTATATTTTCCATCATGTCTCAATAATATTTTGTAATAAATGACTGAATGTTGGCTGCAGTGATGAGTCCTTAGGGGGAGGATTCACATATGCGCACTGCAGTAAATATGCACATTACCGTACGGAATGTTAACACATTGGTCTGTGTGCGTTGCTAGGCAAAGACTTTGAGGGTTATTCACAAAATAACCCACTCGAAATGAAGTGAGCCGAACGTTGTTCAGCTATTCACTTCAGGCTCGTGCAAATTAGCCGTACATCGGCTTGCTTCGGCTGGCTTTGGTTCGGCCGAACATGCTCAGCATGTTCGATTGAGCCGAAGTGAAGAAGGAGTTTGACTCAGCCGAACCAACATCTGGATCGGCTGAGCCAAAGCTCCGGCAGCTCACTCGCTGCCGTTCGTCCTTATTTTTATAGGGGCCGAATGGCAGTGAGTGAATGACCGCATGCCGAGTGAGTGGCATTCGGCTCGGCCATTCTGCTCGGTACCTCCGTGGTAAAAAAAAAGAAAAATTATTTAAAATAATGTAAAAAAGAAAGAAACAATGGGACGAAGCTAGAAGTGACAACTAGCTCCGCCCAACTGTTTCCTATTGGTCAGGACCTGCTAGAGTCTTCTAGCAAGTCCTGGCCAATGAATATCAACTGGGCGCAGCTGGCCCTGACATAGCGGCTGGCTCCGCCAAGTTGTCATTGTTTAATGACAATTCAGCGTCCCCAGGTAACCTGGAGATGCTGCTACGTCATTGCAACTGGGCAGAGCCAGCCATGAGATTATGTCTGGCTCCGCCAAGTTGTCATTGTTTAATGACAGTTCAGCGTCCCCAGGTAACCTGGAGATGCTGCTCTGTCATTGCAACTGGGCAGAGCCAGCCATGAGATCATGGCTGACTCCGCCCAGTTAGAAAGCTTTCGGCCGGCCATTTGCCCTGCTTCGGGTTTCACTTCGGCTCAGTCGAGCGCAAGCATATGCCTTCGACTCGACTGAGGTGCTCGACCAACTTCGGGAGCTTTGTGGGCTATAGTGAATAGCCCGTACAGCAGCCCTTAAGTTCTACTGAACCGAAGGGCTCAGGTAGCTGAAGGTAGGCGAAGGATCAGCCAGAGCTATGGCTGATCCTTCAGCTAGCTTTGTGAATAACCCTCTTTATTTTAATAAACAAAGACTAGAACTGTGTGCAGAAAATTGATCTAGCTAAATACACTGAACAATTAGTGTTGGTATCTTAGTGCAGGAGCAAATGGACAATTATTAGTATCACAATCATTAAGCTGGCCATACACAGGGCCAACCCTTTGCTGAGTCAGCCTGAGGCGTCATCTCTTTGGTTCACAAGGCGGCATGCAGAGAGGCATGGCTGCTCTGCTGCACAATGTTTGCAGTGTGCCTGCTGTCCCCTTTCCGGCCAGAGCATTCCAGGTTTCTAAGAGCTAGGCGTGGAGATGTGTAAGGGCCATACACATCTCCACGCCCAGCTCTTACCAATCTGGGATGCTCTGACCAGTGTCCCGCCCAGTTCCTGGCAACCAGTGACATCAATGTGAAATGCTAGTGTATAGTGTATTGCTTTTGGGGATGGATTGTACTCTTCCTAGGAAAATGTGAGAGAGAATGAAGAAGGCCTGGTTTCAGAGCATAATCTAGCCATTTGTGATTGTGTAACATGTTGACTGAGTTGACCTAATAGATCATAAAAAGCAAGCTGTAACTAATGCTCCATGCTTCAGTAGTGGTATGCACTTAAATACTAAAGAAGTCCAGGGAACATGCAATGCAACCATCAACAGCATAGGGGCAGCCTTGTTAGAAAAAAAAAAGTGCCGACTGTATCATTTATTAAGTGTGAATGCACTACATGAATTTCAGAATAAACTTACTGGTGCAGCAATAAATGCGACATCAGAACCAGTTGGTGGACAATGATATCATTGATTCCATATTTCTGATTCCATATTGACATTTAATGATAATAGTAATATTGCTAAGTATGTAAAAAAATAGCTACCACACTCCCTAATAAAATATTATCAGTATCTCAGTAATACATTTACTTCTGGGGGAATTATCTGTCCATTTTACCATTTTCCCAAAAGCCCTATTCACTGGAAGTGCTCTACATACATTTATATGCATTTATATGCTTTTATAGCATATATTTATAAATACATATAATTATTCTAAGTAGTGTAATTCACACTGTGGGTAAAAGTAGCATTAAAGAAATGCAGAAGGCTAGTGTAAATGTAGCCTAAACCAAATGCAGGAGGCTAGTGTGAATGTAGCCTTAACCAAATGCAGGAGGCTAGTGTGAATGTAGTCTAAACCAAATGCAGGAGGCTAGTGTGAATGTAGCCTAAACCAAATGCAGGAAGCTAGTGTGAATGTAGCCTAAACCAAATGCAGGATGCTAGTGTGAATGTAGCCTAAAACAAAACCCGCAGGAGGCTAGTGTGAATGTAGCCTAAACCAAACACAGTAGGCTAGTGTGAATGTAGCCTAAACCAAATGCAGGAGGCTAGTGTGAATGTAGTCTAAACCAAATGCAGGAGGCTAGTGTCAATGTAGCCTAAACCAAATGCAGGAGGCTAGTGTGAATGTAGCCTAAACCAAATGCAGGATGCTAGTGTGAATGTAGCCTAAAACAAGACCCGCAGGAGGCTAGTGTAAACGTAGCCTAAACCAAACACAGGAGGCTAGTGTGAATGTAGTCTAAACCAAATGCAGGATGCTAGTGTGAATGTAGCCTAAACCAAATGCAGGAGGCTAGTGTGAATGAAGCCTTATCACAAACAGGAGGCTAGTGTGAATGTAGCCTAAACCAAATGCAGGATGCTAGTGTGAATGTAGCCTAAACCAAACACAGGAGGCTAGTGTGAATGTAGTCTAAACCAAATGCAGGAGGCTAGTGTTAATGTAGCCTAAACCAAATGCAGGATGCTAGTGTGAATGTAGCCTAAACCAAACACAGGAGGCTAGTGTGAATGTAGCCTAAACCAAATGCAGGAGGCTAGTGTGAATGAAGCCTTATCACAAACAGGAGGCCAATGTGAATATAGCCTAAAATGTTCAATGTTCTATTTTTTGTAAAAAGAAAGAACTTTAGGAAATTTAATTATAATGCTTTGAGGGGTTGAAGTGTATACTTCTGTGATGTTCTTTCATAGATATGTTAGGTAAAAAGCAGAAGAATGCAGCATCATGAGTCCCATTTTAACAGCAGCATGACGTCTTCCCCAAATCACCCATCCCTATCATGTTGTAGGGTTTATAATGAAATAATGGAACAGTAGATTATTTTTGATATAATTTCCCAGTACTCAGTACTGTCTGTGTGGTATATAACACTGGTAAATATTAATATTGCTATTTCTAATACAAAACTGAGCTATGCTATCAAATCCAAATTTTTAAGGTGCTATACCTGCTTTTTTTGTTAGGCAAGGTTGTCTGGGAAAGTTTAATGTTACTCACAATATCAAGGGACATCCTGAGATAGGAACAGATAAATATTTTTATGGTTTTGTTATCAAAATATACCCATTATGCAAAACAACAATCCATTAGCTGGCGACCAGAAAACAAAATAGTGCTAACATTAACCAGACATAACTCTATACTATTCTGGGCTATGTATTTCTTTGTGACGTGTTTAGTGAGGCCAAGAGGTTATCTGCGGTAGTGCTAGAATTGTGTTTTGCTTGATGTACAGTACAGTGGCTGGGACTTCGTGAAGATGAATATAATCAAAAGCCTTGTTTTGAAAGGACATTATGGAACAGATGCTTGGAAGAGCGTAAAAAACAGACTGAGGAAATCCTTTGGAGACTGGCATTTTGTCTTGAGAATAAACAGATGTTTTATAAGGTCTAAACAATGTAGACAGAAGCATTGTTATAGATTTTTAAGGTCAGCATGTTTTAACACATCTAATTATCTCTACTGATGATGAGAAAACAAAACATGGGGAAAAAAACCTAAAAAATGCAGTTTTGTAGGTTCACAGGCTAGTGAAATCCATAAGACTATCAACGTTTAAATCAATTGACTTTTTGAGGCAGCACAGATTACTAATGTCAGGGTCATTATGATGGGATATGACCCATGAGCTAGGTTAACCCTAGCATTCCATTGTGGTAAAACGTAATTAAATTTGCTCTAACAATCACCTTATTGAGTCTTGGTCAGTTACTTAAATCAGACCTCACTCTTTAAAACAACTAACCTTGGCAATGCCTGATGATGTGTCCAATCAATGTAAACATTTGGTAAATGTTCAACATTTTAATTTGGTTTAATAATGTTGGACAGAAGCTCAACAAGGAACATGATAGTGGTATGTTCTCTCTTAGCTTGTCACGTTCGTTATGTAGTTGTCAGTTAACCCTTTCATGACTAGGGCTAGCTTGAATTTAATGTTGCATCAGTTTTAAAAGGATATACTTTATGTTTCTTGACTTACTCAGATTTTGGGCCATTGGTAGTATGTAGAAATATATTTACGTATGGGTCAACAGTAACTAGTAAAACAAAAGCAAGCTCGTCCAAATAAGCACAGCTTTATATTTTCTTTTTGAAAGTCACTGCTTTTTAAAGTGGAAATCATGGTATTTTTTTATCTGTGTCATTTCTTACCTTTCATCAATGTGTGATGAGTTTTTTTAAGCTAATACTCTTGTATCTGACACTACATCTTATGTAACCAGTACCATCATGGCTAATGTTAAATGGGCTGAAGGGCCTTTGATCATGCCATTATCATGCGACTGAAGGTAACACATTCAGAAGGTAACACATGTGAAAATAAGAGCATGAATAGAGAGGTTTATATGGCAGTTTTCTTGGTTAGCTCAATTGGCTGGATTCTCTTGTTACATCTACAATTTAACCGTGTGCAATATATGAATTATATATTAATATTTAATTAGTAGCAGTAGTAATAACATTAGTAGAAATAATAGTATTCATCATAATCAAATTACAAATTCTAATATTGCAGGAGTTAGTAGATTTGTGTGATTTTGTCTTGGAAAGATTAGTTTTTCGGATGGATTTTCAGAAATTCGTACATTCGGATGCATCAAAAATAACTCGGATGATGTCAAAAATAACGGATGCAAACAAATCATGAATTTGGGATATCGAAAATTTCGGATGCATCTGAATTTCTTTCCCGAATGAAGTTTCATTGTGTTAAGCATCAACTTAAAAAAATTTGAATCTTCATTATGATAGAATTTTCGTTGCAGCAAAGTGACATTAGACAAAAAAAAAAAGTTTTTTATTGTTTACAGTCCGTGGAAGAGAAAAAAAAAGCATGAGGTTCACCCAATTGACCAATTGATACCAGACCCATTAGGTCTGGCAGGAATGCTAGGATGGACCCCCCAAGTTCAAAAAAAGTGTGTGGGGTTACCCCAAAAGTCATACCAAGCCCTTTAGGCGTTAGGTGGGTGGGAGGTGCTTTGACCGGAGGGTGATGTGTTAGAGAAGCAGCGTGAGGGGGGCAGTGAAGGTGAGGAGGATATTAGGTGTTGTGACCTGGTGATTGTATGAGTTGCTGGGTTGTGCTGTGACTGTGGTGGTGAAGTTTGTGTCAACGAAGCACTGTGGTAGTGATGGGTAGAGGTAAGGTGTGCATAAAAAGGCACTGTGACTGGGGGAGGGGGCCATGAAGTAGGTGGGATGCATTGTGGCCCAGGGATTGCAAGGAGTAATCGTGACTGGTGGGGTGAGGTGGGTGTTATTAAAGTGCTGTGACCTTGGTGGTGGAGTAGTAGGGAGGTGCTGTGACTGAGGGGATGGGGTGAGATGGGTAAATTATGCAGTGACCTGGGGGAATTTGGGCAGGAGATGCTTTGACTAGGGAGTGAGATGGCTTGGAGATGCTGAGACCAGAGAAGGGGGTTAGCTGGTTGGGAGTTGCTGTGACTGGGGAATAGTGATAACACTGAGATGGGTGGAAGAGGGTGTGACAAAGGGAGTGGGGTTTAGGTGGGTTGAAGACACTGTGGGGTGAGATGGATGGGGGAATAGTTGTAACTGGAAGGGGGGCAGTGTTATAGGTGGTAGAAACTGTGTAAAACTGGGAGGGAATGAAAGGATGAGATGGATGGGACTAGCTGTGACTGGGGGAGGGTGTAAGATGGGTTGGAGACACGCCCATCATGCACTATGGGTTAGTCCTGCCCAGATTCTGTCTTTACATATAAAAGGACTGCACACTCATGTCCTCCATGCCTGCATTTAATGTCTTTATGGGCAGTAACTCAAATAGGGCTGTGGCTGTAATCCAAGGATATGGCCTGGCGCACAGCATAGGTGAGACTGTCCCAGAAAATCTGGGACAAATAGTATATATGGGTGGGAAGTGTGATTGCACCTGAGACAGAATTTCCCAGTGGCAAAATGGAAGATGGAAATTTTTAATTCCATTAAGGATACAAGCCATCAGTAATTTTAGTCATGGCGAAGAAGAATAAGCAACGAAAAATGATATAATTTCAACAGATTTTAATTGCTGATGACAAGCATCCTGGTTCAATTAACTTTATAAACTATGGGGTCCATTCACGAAGCTGCCGAAGGATCTAGCCGTAGCTTCGGCCGATCGCTCTGCTAGCTTCGGCCCCAGGACCCCTTCGGTTCAGTAGAACCGAAGGGGTGCTGTACAGGCTATTCACTATAGCCCGTACAGCTCCCGAATGTGGCCGAGCGGCTCAGTCGAGCCGAACGCATATGCCTCGGCTCGGCTGAGCCGCGCTGAAAACCTGACAGGCTGACAGCCTGCTTCTGACAGCTGGGCGGAGCCAGCTGTGATCTTACGGCTGGCTCCGGCCACTTGCAGAGAGATCAGCGTCCCTGGTTACCAGCTAACCAGGGACACTGATCTCCAAACAGCAAACTCTCCCTGGCGCTTCGGGAGTCTCCAGCTCCCGGCCGCCAAGTAGAGAAACACTGCTGTTTCTTTTTTTTTTTATTCTGACACAGCCGTGTCAGAATAGAAAAAAAACATTTTTACCCATTGGAATGCATTGCTAGATTCCTATTGGCTATTTCAATTTGCAATAGCCAATAGTAAACTAGCATTGTACCCGCCCTCTGCTGCAGTTCTCCATCAGGTCCATCAGAAGAGGGCGGGTACAATGCTAGTTTACTATTGGCTATTGCAAATTGAAATAGCCAATTGGAATAGCATTCCAATGGGCAAAAACAGGGTTTTTTTTCTATTCTGACACGGCTCCGTGTAAGAATAAAGAAAAAAAAAGAAAAATCAGTGTTTCTCTCCAGAGCGCCCGGGAGGTTTTTTTTTTCCGTTTTTTTTACAGCAGCAGAACCGCCGGACAATAGAAAACTGTTGGGCGGAGCTAGCTGTCATTGCTAGCTTCGCACAAACGCTCGGTCCCTCTGAGGGAGCTAAGAACAGCTGAGTCGAACTCCTTCTGCACTTCTGCACATTCTGCTGAGCATGTTCGGCCGAACCGAAGCCATGCGAAGCAAGCCGATGTACGGCTGATTTCAACTGATGTACGGCTGATTTCAGCCGATGTACGGCTGAAATCAGCCGTACCAGCCTGAAGTAAATAGCCGAACAGTGTTCGGCTCACTTCACTTCAGGTCAGTTATTCACTCGGCTGCCTACAGCAGGTTAGTGAATAGACCCGATATGTTCTGATTTCAGAACAGAGACCTTTTACTCTCTCACACACACATACACACACCCACACATACACACTCTATAGTATATTTTACGTTAAAAATAAACTGCTATACAGTAAAATAACTCAAAGCTTTACCTTTATCTGCAGTTGTCATAACTATGTAAAACATGTGCAATATTTATCAAACCTTGATGTTATGTAGTTTTTTTAATGAATATATGCTGTTCCTTTACACACCTCATTTAATGTAAATTAGTTGCTCGTTAGGAAGGTGGAATAATATGTCAGGTTTGTAAAATGAAGACCATCTGCAAGAGAACTTATTTAACACACATGGTTATAAAAAAGGGTAGCTACATATGGAGCTTATTTCTTTAGAGGGTCAGTGCATGTGGACATGATAAATAGTACGACTACATACAAATGCTGTGCGTGTTTATTTTTGTTGATGTTTACTGCTGCAGTCATTAAGAAGAGCACACTACTAATATATTGGTAGAAATTATGAACTGAGAGACATAACTCAAAGACCTCTAAAGAACTAGTTGGATGTATAATTGCCCCATAGTGTAAATAGCTTGTAATTGTAGAAAGGCAGCAGCCCATTTTGTGAAGGCAGGCTTGCATTTATTGTGTCACACTTCTAACTGTATATAAGAATAAGATATGAAAGTATCCTACACCCAAACCTCTCACCTCCACTGCTAGAGGTCATCATAAAGGCCAGCACACTATGTAAGATATAGCTCTTTCTCTGCAAACAACTATCACTGACACTCATTTGAAGGGCTAGCAGGTCCCCTTTCTCTATGCTGATGTTTCTGTTTAGCACACATTTGCAAGGCTTTGAATGTTGTTTTTGTGTGTGGCTACTCCTTCTCTTCTCCTCACAGTTGTAGCCTTTGTCGTCTGGTCATTAACTTGAAGGAGCACAGTGGATGTATCTAAATGGGGACACCTGGCAGTCCTGACACAGGAATCTGTAGGTTCCTGCCACAAGAATGCCAGATCAATCCACTACACATTTAAAGTGCACCTATGACCAGAATATGAAAATTCACATGTAATTATTTACATAGTGTTAAAAAACAGTAAAAAAAAGCATTAAAACAAGCCATTCCTTACCCCTGTAGCTGCTTGTAATGTCAAGTATAACATTCTCACAAAAACCTCAAAGATCACAACAAAACTTTAGTAGTAGGGTTTCTATAATCTCTCTGCAGAGGTCTAACACACAGCATACTGATTCAGACTTATCGCTCTGCAATCAGCAAAGCTCGTGCCTGCTGATTGAAGAGTTTTGTATTTGACTCAGAAGCTAGAAATATTGTACCTTCTCTTTGCACGGAATGTAAGTCGCTTTTACTAGTCTCCAGTTTCGCAGGCAGAGACCAGGCAGGTTTATAAACAATATATAAAAGTTAGAGTGTATTATTTCACATAAAAATGCCAAAAATAAAGTACTGACTCTCTGCACAGTATGCAAGCAGCATTTACCAGGCCACTGGTTTTACAGAGAGAAACCAGGCTGGTGTATAACAAATATTTCAAAGTTGGAGTACATTTGTTCCACAGAACAAAATCCAGAAATATTGTACTGATCACATAATCACCTTGTAAGCAGCTTTTAATAGGCTGCAGTTTCACAGGGAGACAACAAGCAGGTGCTAAAATTAAGAAATTAAAATGTGATTTTATTAATTTGCAGAAAAAAAGCCAGAAATATTGTACTAACTCTAAGCACAGTATTTAAACTTTTTTAATGGGCCACAGTTTCGCAGAGAAAGACCAGCCAGGTTTATGATCAAGAGATCAAGAGATCAAAATGAGAGTGTATTTTGTAACAGAAAAAAAGATATGATATGAAAATTAGAACCTATTTTTTTCACAGATGTATGAGTATGAAGTCAAACAGATTTACCTGATAAATATATCACTTAACAAAGGTGTTTTGGGTGATTTTATTATAATAAGTATACTTGTGTTGTGCTTACCAGACTGAGTTTTCTGATTTGTAATATGAACTGTCTGGGCGTTTGTCGGGCTGTTCGCCCGCTGAACGTCCCACAAGGTAATGCGCCTTGTGAAGCCATAATTGGCTAAAGGCTTGCACCTAGCCACAGGTCAGGTGCAAGACTTTGCCCAATCAGGGCACAGAGAACTGTCACAGCCATGATTAGGCAAAGTCATGATGAGTCTGCCCAATCATGGCTCACTTGTTACAACTGTAAACAGTTGGGCCAAACCAGCTGTCACTGCTAGCTCCGCCCAATTGTTTATAAGTTGCCGGGATCTGTCAAAATGCCTTTCTGCGGCAGGTGTTCATCACATTGGCGGGACAGCGGTCGTCATTTTGAAAAAAAATATTTCTTTTTTTTATTGTTTTATTTTTTATTTTGTTCACACAGCACTATGGGTTTTCTGAAGAGAAAGAACAGCAAAAGAACAGCAAAAGCTCATTTGATTCTCGGTCTCTAATTGAAAATTTGGTAGGAGCCAAACAAAAAACTGCATGAGGGAGAGAGTCACTGTTGTGTCTCATTCACTTGTAAATTTCGTCCACCAAAGCTCTGTAAATACCTGACATATTCCTACGTAAATAAGAATAAACCGGTAAGCATGTGAAAATGAGACTGGATCAACATCTGCTAGCTGGATATGAAAATACAATTAAGTCTGCAATATTCAATATTTACTCGACCAGAAAAAAATGAAACCAAAAAATATATATTTTAGTCCTGACCATGATAAATACAAAAAAATTGCAAATCCACTGAATCTGATATGGTGTTCATGATGACTTCATGATGACTTTTTATTATTTACTTTTCTATCTCCTTTTCTCTATGTTCTTCAGATTAATTTCTGCTCACGAGTATGATGTTTTGTAATTCACATTGGCGCAACCAACTCAAGCACATTCTAATCATATTTCTTCAAATACTCTGCCAAACATGCAGTCTATTCCAGACATGATCTAACAAAATAATGTAGCTTTCCAATTAGGCCAGCTAATGATAAATAGAAGAATCAATTATGAAATAAAAACAAGTGTGTTGTTTCTTGTTCACACTGTTGTAGGTTTAAAAGAAAAGAAAAATATATGAGGCTCAAATATTAAGGTTCATATAGCATAAAATATTATACAATTGCATTGTTTTGTATTTGTAAACTCTTTTGCGGTGAATTACACATACAGATTTTGTTGTTATTAGCTGGGAATAAATTAAATAACGTATTGGCTATTATAAAGGACAACTTTGCAATATACAGTATACTATCCAAGGGTTTTTTGACTAGTGCAGAGATATCATGGTCCCTCCTTTTCTGCACAGGGGTAGACGGTCATTTCTCCTGAAATTAATAGTGCTCTCTGTTCAATGCAATCGTATTCAATGCTCAGGCTGTCATGATGACAAGCCCACATGGGATCAAAGGAAGTGGGTGGAATGATGCTAGCTATCATTTAATCTGGAAGATTGGTATCTAGCAGCAGAGAGGAATTATGGCAGGGAAAATTGTGAAATATACAATATATGTATTTTTTGGGCTATTGTTTTTTTTAAATTTGTACTTGGACTTCTCCTTTAAAGTAAACCTGTAACTATGCCCATTAATGGCAAAATGATAGGCACTCTTGATAATTCACTCCCCTTTCCACTGATACATACCTTTCTTACCCAACCCCAACACACTGCCCATCTGCTGGAGCCTGAAGTAAAATACCTTGTGCAAGATCCTTGTCACCCCATTCACACTGAGCGGTTTATCGCGCGATTTCTGCTGCAAAATCATGCATATTTCTGCGCGATATCGCTCTATGTAGCTTGTCCAATGCATTTCAATGGAGCTGTTCACATCTCACAGCTCAATGTCACCTGTAGCTCGTCGCTGTAGCTTGTCGCTCGTACATGACCCTTTTTTGCGCAGATGTCACCCAATTCGGCTCCAATAGACTCTATGGTGTCGCACAAAATCGCGTATTACTTCGTCAAAGAAATTGCGCTACAGAAGGGTCGCTTTTGGACTGCAAAATGGAAGGAAAAAATTATGTCACATCAAGAGCGCTGTTGATTGGTTACAGCCCAATGTAGCAGCAACGAAGTCCCGCCTAAAAAACGACCGGTCTAGCGCGATAAAATGTGCATTGTCGCTCAATATCGCGCAATGTAGCTCAAAGCCGTTCAGCATGAAATCGCGGGTAAAAGGCGCAATACCCATGTCGCTCAGTGTGAATGGGGCCTGTAAGAGTGTGCTAAAGTTTATACAGGGCTAATCATCCTCCTACCTAATTGATTGCCCAATCAATCAGCACTGCATCAAGGGAAGATGGGGAGAAGGTCACATACTCCCCCATACCCAAAAGTACCTTGTACTGGCCAGCGCTCCGACAGGCAAGTGAAGCAACAGGGAGTGCAGAGAAAGTGAGTATTGGAGGGGGGATGATGCGTCTTTTATTAGGAAATCCTGTTACTTTGCAATCATTGGCAAACTGTCAGGTTTACATTAATTGCCAAGGTGGGGGTCAGTTATATATGCAACTGAAGTAAGATAGCTTGCAAAGCGAACTATTTTTAGAAAATGGCATCTGTCCGTTAAATTGGTATGGTATCTAACAGCTGATATGTAATATCACCCTGCCATTAACTCCCCATGGTTCAGGCTGTGTCTGGATATTTATATAAACAGAAATATGTTATTAACCATATCAATATAAATTCATATTATAAATATAAAATGATAAGCAAAATCATTTTTATTTAGAAACAATTTGTTTAAGGATTTCCTCTAACTTGCTGTTATGTCTCCGAGTGAAGGAAAATCACCTCAATGGAACAATGCAGTAAAAAAATAAACTAACCATTCAATACTTTATTCAAAATTAATATGCATTCAATAATATGTGAATACAGGCAAAAATAGACGTATTTGACATTTCAGCTTTAGCTTTGTCTTCCACATCAATATTTTACAATTCTGTACAAATATAATTGTAAAGAAGGCCTATATTATCAGATTTCTTTAAATTTCTATACAGTGAGGGGAATTTATAAAAACTGGAGCAGACAAAATCTGGAGCAGTTAACCATGGCAACCAATCAGCTTCTCTCTTCAGTTTGTTCAGATAAGATATGAAAAGAGAGAAGCTGATTGGTTACCATGCACAGCTGCTCCAGATATTATCTGCTCCAAATCCCAGCAATACATTATACAGCAATGCAAAATAATATGAAGCTACATACTCTGTGCTGCTCCTCAGGGCTGTGTGGCATCTCAGGAGGCTATGTGGAGTCTGACCATGGCTATGCAGGGTCTCAGGAGGCTGTGTGTGGTCTCATCAGGGCTGTACAGTGTCTCAGGAGGATGTGTGGGGTCTCACCAGGGCTTTTTGTGGTCTCACCAGGGCTGTGCATGGTCTCAGAAGGATGTGCGTGGTCTCACCAGGGCTGTGCAAGGTCTCAGAAGGATGTGCAGGCTTTCACCATGGCTGTGTGCAGTTTCACCAGGGCCGTGCGGGGTCTCACCAAGGCAGTGCTGGGTCTCAGGAGGATGTTCGGGGTCTCACCAGGGCTCTGTGCTGTCTTACCAGGGCTGTGAGATTTCTTAAGAGATAGTGCGGGGTCTCACCAGGGCTGTGGGCAGTCTTACCAGCGCTGTGTGCAGTCTCACCAGGGCTGTGTGCGGTGTCATCCCAGCATTACATTATACAGCAATGCAGAATACCATCAGCTATCGAGTGTACGAATTTCTGAATTCTGAATTAGGAAACCGTGCTTCCAGTTATTTTAACAATCAACTCCCTTTTTTTTTTAAAGAATATGTTTATTTAGATAATTATTTGAGTATTTCAGTAAAAGAGACAATACAGAGGTACATAAAGTACATGGAGCATATACATTGAATGCAAAAGAGAGGCAAAATCCACTGTCTTTCCCAAGGCACTACATGAATACAGTATTGAGGCGCTACAACATCATTCAAACGCCAGCCATCCCAAGAACTGTTGAGCGAGGCGTACCGGTGGGAAGTCTGGGTTATCCAGGACCTGAGTAAGGGGTCCGTAGTATGAGGAAATGTTGGAGGATTTAAGCAAGGAATCCCACACTTTAAGCATGGCGGGAAGGAAAAAGGGGAGACTGGAGCGGGCAGGTCGGGAGGAGGGGTGGGACCAGAATAAGGAGAGGGAGGAAAAAGATAGTATCTCCCGATCTAGTTGTACCCACAGTTTGTTAGAAGAATGGTAGATGGTGTCTAATAGCCGAGTCAAAAGTGTTGCTTGATAATAGAGTTCTAGGTTCGGCAGGCCAACTCCCCTCTGTGCCTTTCTCCTTGTCAGTACCAGATAACGAAGTCTAGCCGGTTTAGCAGCCCAGACATATAGTATGAACAAAGAGCGTAGTGTGTGGAAAAAATATTGGGGGACCTCAATAGGGACTGTCTGGAACGCATACAGTAGTCGGGGCAGCAAGTCCATTTTAAAGAGGTCCATTTTCCCGAACCATGAATGGCGTAGTTTAGCCCAGTCGAGTAACCATGCACGGACAGTAGAAAGCATAGGCTTGTAGTTAAGGTTGTACAACTTTTCCCTTGAGGTAGTGAGGAAAACCCCCAGATATTTAAGGCCGCCCTCCTGCCAAGTGAAAGTCCCGTTCAAGGTCCTGTGCTACATGGGTGGGTAATGTAATATTAAAGGCCTCCGTCTTGGCCATGTTCACCTTAAAGTGACTGACCCACGCAGACTCAGTAAATTCTTTGATTATTGAGGGGAAGACAATACTGGGGTTGGAGATATACAGCAACAGGTTGTTAGCATAAAGACTAAGTTTAAATCCCAGTCTCCCACTTGTAATCCTCTGATAGATGCATTATTCCATATGTGGGCCGCTAGCTGTTCCATTGCTAAAATGTACAGGTATGCTGACATGGGGCAACCCGGCCGTGTACCGTTACTTATGGACACTGGCTCAGACAGGATCCCATTAACACGGATCCGTGCCGTGGGCATACGATATAGGGAGAGGATTTTGTCCAACATAACCTGCGGGATCCCCACGTGGGAAAGGGCAGTCTCGAGGAAAGACCAGCGGAGGCGGTCAAAAGCCTTTTCGGCGTCGACCGACAGCAGGCAAAGGGGGGTTTTCCTCGAATTGGCATTGTGCATGAGAGCTAGGGACTTAGTCGTATTATCCCTTGCCTCCCTGGAAGGTACAAAACAAACTTGGTCCAAGTGAATTCGAGACGGGATATATAACTTCAAACGGTTGGCGATTAGTTTCGTGAACAGTTTTATGTCTATGTTAATAAGGGAGATGGGTCTATAACTAGTACAGGACGCTGGATATTTGTCAGGCTTAGGTATTACTGTAATATGGGATTGTGTAGGGAACGGATTAGATGTAGAGACCACATTGAAAGTATCTAGTAATATAGGTAAGAGGGAATCCTGTAAAGTTTTGTAAAAGACACCCGTGTATCCATCTGGGCCAGGACTCTTACCCAGGGGGAGAGATTTAATGCCCCCGGAGAGTTCCGCTGTGGTAAATGGTAATGCAAGTTTGGCAACCGCCCCTTCTGTCAGGCCGGGGTCTCCAGAGGCTTGTATATAATCCCGCAGGCCAGCAGAGAAACACTCCCTTCCCAAAGGGGGGCCAGACGCCTCGATATTGTACAGGGTAGAGTAGTAGCGCTGGAAGGCTCCAGCGATGTGTTCAGAAGATTGGACCAGGCCCTGGCGTGGGCATACAATTTTAGACACGTAAGTGCGGGTCATATGTGTTCTAATGGACCTGGCCAACAGCCGGCTGCTCTTATCTCCAAACTCATGGAATGAGCGGAGAGTCAGCTCCCTGTACTTCAAGTAGGACTGGTCTAGGATTGAATGGAGCTCCCGGCATTTGGTCAACAGGTCTTGATAAATCTGAGGGGATGTGTGAGTCTTATGGCTAATTTCCAGGGAGGAAATGTCAGACAACAGTGCGGAAATCTGGGCGGTGCGTTCGCGCTTCAGCCTGGAGCCATGCTGAATCAGCAACCCCCGGAGGACACATTTCAGTGTTTCCCATTGCACAGGGAGGGTAGTTCTATCGGAGGCATGATGCAACCAGAATTCAGCATAGGCCTTGCGCAGGGAGGCAAGGAGCACCGGGTCTTTAAGCAAAGTTTCATTTAGGCGCCAGGATGAGTGACGCCGAGGTACCTCAGGGATATTAGAGCAAAATAGGGGGAAGTGATCTGACCAGAGCTGATTACCTATGTGTATGTGGGGACGCCAGTCTAGTAATGAGTGAGAGGAGAAAAAGTAATCAATTCTGCTGTATGATGCATGGGGTGCAGAGTAGAAAGTGTAATCCCTCTCACTAGGGTAAAGAACCTGCCAGAGGTCCACCGACTGCATTTTCTTTGAACGCTTCCTAACTACATTTAAGGCGGGCAGGGAGAAATGAGTTTTACCAGAGGAGGAATCCAGGGAGGGCTCCATGATGAAATTAAAGTCCCCACCAACCACCAGGTATCCCTCCATGAACTCCTCCAGTTTGGACATGATGCGTTGGAACGCCCCTCGTTGACCCTGATTCGGCAGATACAGGTTTGCAAAGGTAAAAACCTTATGTGAAACAGAACACTTAACAAAGAGGTATCGCCCCTCAGGATCCGCAAGGACCGACAGCACCAACACAGGCAAGGTGTAGTGAAATCCCATGGCAACCCCTCTAGTCGTCCCATCCGGGTTGTTGCTAGTATACCACTTATCAAAATATCGGGTAGGTAGGCTGGGTACAGCCGAGGCCCGGAAGCGAGTCTCTTGTAAAAACAGAACTTGGACTTTAGCTTTGTGCATGTTGTAAAGTAACTGGTAGCGTTTCTTGGGGCTGTTAAGGCCCTGAACAAGTGTCCAAGAGAGGACAGAGGACAGAAGTAGAAAAGAAGAATGAGCTGAGGAAAACAGGCCTCAGCAGTGGAGCACCAACTAAAAGTAGAGAAATACATCCCCAAGAGCGGTCTGGGAACACAGGCTAAAAGGGCAGCCGCAGTCCCAGAGCGCCTCCTAGTGGGGGCCATGTGAGGCAATAGCCCTGTGCAATCCAGGGACATCAGATAAAGTGCATAACCAATAGCAACAATTAAAGAACCAGCAGCACACTTTAAAACAATAAACAGCAGGCAGCATCAATCATAACCACCCTGCACAAAATGGCATAACATTACTTAACTTAACCAAACCCAGACCCCCCACCCCTTGATCCAAGAAGGAGACACAAGGTAAATACTGGGCATAATGTGGGCCTCAGTTCCCTTGGACTCCGACTCGGGCCCATACTGATAAGGACCTTCCAAGAGGAAGGCATTAAGTGCAAAAGTGTAAGGAGCCCGGACATAATGGGCAGCACGAGATAACCACATCAGGACATATAAGGCACAGTGCTAGACTATGCAACAGTAAACTGTGGTTTTCTCAGTCGCCAAGTAAACCAATGAGCAACACTCAGGTTAGAGCAACGTGGCATTTGAGGCAACTCCCGACAGACATCGTCTCAGCAGGGCATGTATGCACCCGGATCTTCCGGGTAAATCTGCAGTCCAGCAAGCAAAGAGGGTCGGAGGTCTCAGGGGACATTCCCCAGGCCTAAGTCGGGAACAGCGGACCCCAACAGTACACTCAGAGCCCTAGGGGGGGGTTGGCTTGGAAGAGGACCTGCGGTCCCTTCGGGGCTTCGGGGAGACCAGCTGCCACTGAACAGTTAAAGGGGGCAATGAGGCATCAGGCCAAGTCTCCAAGGCCACCATCACTGCGAAGAAGGGTTCCAGGTCAGCCGTGTTACGAAACAAGTGAGTCTTCCCATTCTTTCGTGCAGATAAACAAAAAGGGAATCCCCAGCAGTAGGCGTGACCTGCATCCTGTAAAGCCTTAGTGAGGGTCCTGCGTTTATCCAGCGTGCATTTGGAGAGTTCAGGGAACAGTGAGAGCTGTGCTCCATCAAAATCCACCGTGCCGGCCGCACGGGCTTTAGCCATAATATCCTCCTTGACAGAAAAGTAGTGTGATCTACACAGTACGCCACGTGGCTGTGTCGCATTTGGCCTGCGAAAACGCCCGGTGTTCTGTGCACTCTATCCAGTTCAATGTGTTCAGAGACCAGTTTGTGCAGGAGGGTGTTAAAGATCCCTAGAACCGTGGCCTTCAAATCCGATGGGCCAGTAGCCTCAGGGAGACCACAAATGCAAATATTATTTCGCCTATTCCTATCTTCCTGGTCTTCCACCTGAGCCCATGGGAACTGAATAGTCACATGTTGTTGCTGCACAATATGTTGCAGCTCTCCCAGTGCCACAGTGACAGGGGGCCAGGTAGTTTCAACCACATCCAAACGCTGGTGAATAGAGTGCAATCTCTCCTTAATTTCAGCCATCTCCTGCTTATGTGCGGATTCCAGGTTATGGAACATAGTCGCAATGTCCCCTTTAATAGGTAAAAGAGCAAAGTACTTACGAAAAGCAGAGGGGATATCCCTGTCGTCCCCCTCGCCATCGCTGGGATCAGGGGTCTCTCTGTCGTCGCTAGTGCGTGTGGAGAGAAGGGATTCCAGAGAAGAAGCAGGGGGTGACGGCCTGTGCTGCTCCCGGACCGCCGCCATGTTGGTTGCACTCTGTGCGGATCTCGTGGCACCCGTTTTCGGGGGAAAAAAGCCCAGATATCGCGTCTCCTGGAGGAAGAAGCCTCGCGGGCAGGTGAATGGGACCTCCGCTTCTTATTACCGCCCATTGCTGTGTTGCGAGGAGGCTACGAGCTGCTGGTTCGTGTGCCTGGGCCCTGCAATGCCGCTGGTGCTCTAAGGAACACGTCCGCTCCCGGCCATTGCCAAGCCACCAAAAACCCTTTGCTCCCTTTTTAAAAATAATATTGGGGGCTCTTTTCAGTTGATTGGAGGTCAGTGGTCACTTTTGAATGTTGTCCCAGTCATAGCAATTTTTTTTTTTTTTGCTGCAATGCTTCTTTTTTGTTTTAGGGGTGTAGTTTTATTTTTCCTTTTGGGATATATAGGTTTTCATTTTTTTTTTTTGTATGTGTCTTTATTTTAGGCTATACTGCTTTTTTGCAGCAAGGCTTTTTTGAAAAAAAGCTGGCTTTTGGTTCCGAGGTGCAGTATTTGGGGGTTAGATTTTTGGGGGTTATGTACAGGTTTTAATGTATGTTGAAAGGGCTTTTTTTCAGGTTAAACTGCTTTTCTTGCTGCAAGGCTTCCCCTAAAAAAGGGCAACTCTTGTTGCAGAGTGATATTTAGTTTTTCTTTCTTTTGGGTGTTTCTTGACTTTTATTTTATGTTCATAAGGCCTTTTTTAATTTTGGGGTGCTCAGAGTGCATTTTGTTCTCAGCATTCTGTTGCATTGTTTGAAAGACAAATTAAACTAACAGGGTTATTCACAAAAGGGTGAAGAGTTTAGAGAAGGCAGGAGAAATGAACAATCAAGGACAACATAGCTGAATGTAAAAGTGAGTTAAATGCACATTGAAAAGAGTTTGCATCTATGACATCATTTTTAAATGTGGATTCATATCCACATGCACACATATATTTGCAAGGATACAAGCTATTAGCATATAACATATAGGTATAAAAGCCCCCCCTCCCCCTTGAGAAGCTGCTTAATACAAGTAGTCAAAATACAGAAGATGGGGTTGTGTTGAGTAAATAGATACCAAACATGCCAAGCTTCAAAATTGCATGCACCTGGGAATGCAAATGGAAATAACTTTGTACCAAAAATTGCCTATAGGCCACATTTTAAACAGTTCGTTGTAGAGTTAACCCCTCCCCACGCTGTTATCAGTTCTTTTAAAGGAGAATTATGGGGTTAAGGCATTTCCCCATAGTTCTCCTTAGGGTAACGGGTGGACACAAACTAGCGTCCTCCCGTCACCCTAGGCTCAGTATACCACGAGCTGTAGCTCGTGGTATACTGAGACGCCGCAGCTAAAGCGGATCCCGACAATTGTGCCGGGATCCGCCCAGCTGCGCACCCTCCCCCGTTCCGCCAGTTAGCGCTGGCGGATCGGAGCGGGGAGGAGGGAATCCAGCCCCTCCCCTGTCACGGCAGAGAGCCGTGACAGGATCGAGAGGTGAGCGAACGCCGGTATGTGTTCGCTCACCTCCCGATCTACTGAGCCGACCTGTGACAGTCTCATTGTCACAGGTAGGCTAGAACTATGAGGTGAGTGAAAAGCACTCACCTCATAGTTCTCCTTTAATGTCTGCTCTGAGCTACATAATACTGTTCAGGAACAACCCATGCAGCTTTAAGGCATCCCCCAAGCATGTTTTGTGTATTTTCAATGTTGCCCTTTAGGCAGCATGAAAAGAACCTCTTTTTTTTAAACCTTTTTTTCATTTGTACATGTTCTCAATGGCAGTGCCCAAAAAACAAAACTAAAAAAACCCGTGCCAATTAGCCTTGAAAATGGGCAGAAAGAAAATTACATTGGCCTCCTATTGATTTTAGTGGGGTTTGGGTCTATGTGCGGGGTTTGTAAGCTTAACAATGGGTTAATGGATCCTACCGCAAACTGAACTCAGGCACGTTTGCCCATATCTAATATTAAGTTAATGCATGCAACTTTTTCTAAACTTCCTGTGTATAAGCATGCACTTTATAGTTGCCTCTGATCTTTGAGAGTGGAGTCCTATTAAACCATGGCTATAGGAACAAGTCCATTGTTAAACACAAAACCATTTGGAAATCTCATGTTACTCGCACTTAGGATCATAAATGCAAATAAAATCTCAAACGAGATTGATACAGTTGCACTGTGGTGATTACTCTGTATCTTATTAAGTCTGTTAACGCTTATTCATTTTAATGCAGAAAACACAACGCATTTAATAAGTGTTAAGGAGAGCTGAAGAACCAATGTCCTTAAAGGGATTTAAAGCCAATACATGTGCTAAACGTCCTAGGTATTAATGTTCAACAAGTTATGTTGGGTACATCACTTAATGGGCTAAAAATTGACATTCTTCACATGCCTGCTTATAAGACTACTCTGGTACAGTAAAGGAAGATACTTAACTAAATAAGTGTAAAAGTCAATAACAACTTCCATTCCAGATAAAGGCTGTTTATCTTTCAATGTGGTTTAATAGCTATATGCTTTAAAGGACTAATACTTCTAGGGAAACTTAATTTGTGACATATGACATTAACTGAAGGATACCAGAGCCTGGATTATCACTTGGAATGCACAGGTCATTGTTTACTATCAGGTGGAACATGTTTAATGACATTTTATAAACAATAAAATTTGATGAGCATATTTATGGATCTTAGGTATGGCTTGTTTATATAACCGTTTACTTCTTTCACCACCTTTGAGCATAGCTCATCCCTGGCCGGAAGACATAACTCTGTCAGGATTGGCACAGTTAACTGCCTGTAATATTGTTATAAATATTTAAACACTGATAGCATATTATGAGCATGAGAACCATCAAAAGAAAACAGATATAAAGATAAACTAGCAACTATGATGAAAAAGACAAAGATGCCCTGTTAATACTCAGAATTTTTACTTATAAGCATAGATAAATGTTGGCCGGTTAATGATGAAGTGCAGGAAAATAGCACATTTGATTAAATATATATTGTGGGGGGTTTTTAACATTTGAAACAAATGTTTACAATTTCAACTTCCTTATAAATTTTTTTCTCCAACCCTCTTTTATATTTTTTTCGCACATGTCTCCCTGTCTCCTACTCAGCCATCTCCTCCTCTAAAAAAAAGGATAGCTATCCTCCTTAAAGCCACGTGTCCCTTTAAGCCATCTAATGTCACTATCCATGTTGGAGATAGATACATTATTTTCCATTGTACCTGGGGTTCCAAAACTGTAACCTTCTCCAACATTTATACTCCTAACCTAGACCAGATTCCCTTTTTGAACACTGACTTTTCTAAACTGACCTCTTTATCCCATCATTATTTAATCATATGGGGTGACTTTAATCTGCCTCTCTCCCCAACACTTGACAGACTGGACTGTGATAGGGGACCTTGTCTTAGTGGGACATCACGTCTTGCGCACCAATTTTAACTATTGCTTAAACGTCATGCGCTGTTTGATGTCCAGAGAACCCTGAATCCCTCTGACAAGCAGATTACATTTTACTCCTCAGTTCATACATATCATACCAGGATAGACCATTTCTTGCTTAATATTACAGCTTTACACAACACAGTCTCTTCCAAGATCGGTCCTATTTCCTGGTCTGACCATGCCCCAATTGATCTACTTATCCATTTATTTCCACTTCCTCCTAAGCAAAAAGGAACAACAATTGCCATTGAAACCCTCCTTAGCTACATTCCGCCACATTATTCGATCTACATCCCAAATACAACAAGACACGGCTTGAACTATCTTGCTTTGCATGTAATGAGTCTATCTCATATATTAGTTTCCCCTTTTAAGTTGCATTAGTGAAATAAATGAACTTTTGCACGATATTCTAATTATTCGAGTTTCACCTGTATATAAGACAAAAGTAGCGGTTTAGTGTTAACAGTTGCCATCGAATGTTTGCTCATGCTCCAACGTTCAATTGTCATTTTTGATGCTTGTTTGCATCTGTATGTGTGTGTATATAGGGGCGGGGACTTTAAACAACATTTCTGTGTTTTTTTATATGTGACTTTAATTTGTTGTATGTGACTTGATTTTTTTTTTACACTTTATTGATATCACATAGGGGACTAAGAAGTCCCCTATGTGATAGCAAATATACAGTGACAGCTCCTCTTTATGGAGGCATCAGGGGTCCCCCAAAAAAGCTGATGAAGCAGATAACTTCTTCACCGGCTTCTCTCCGGCTATAGAAGCCTAAGAAATTACAGCTAAAGGCGGAAGTGATGCGTATTAAAACACCCACCTGCATTCAAGAAGCCACCATCTGGCCATTTAGTTACAACAGCCAGATGGGAAGTGGTTACATTACCCCACTTTCCAAACTGATGACCACATATTGCATGACCGAAAAGATTACCTTTCGGAATGCCTCTTTGCCTCGACTCACGCAGGATGACTTGACATTACTTATTCATCCTATAACGGCTGAGAAGCTAACCCAAACTATTAAAAAACTGCCTAATTGCAAGGCCCCAGGCCCAGGTGGGCTCCTGTACTATCCATGTCACCCTTACACCGTATTTGCTGGAGGTATGTAATGACTTCTTACAGTCTTCGCCCAGTCCTTCAACAACGCTTGCCTCCCATATATAAACAGCCTCCCTAAACAGCCTCCCTAAACCTGCTAAGGACTATGAAGTTTGTTCCAACTACCATCCTATAACACTCCTGAACTCTAATTTGAACATTTTCAGCAAAATCCTGGACCTTCACCTGGGTGCCTTACTTCCCAGTTTAATACATACAGAACAGGTAGGTTTCATTACTGGTGGTCAAGCCTGTGATAATACTAGACGAACCACTGACCTCACAGATGTTATAAACTACAAAACTGAAACTTTTCCACGTGGTCCCCCTTCCTCAGTGAGACGCTCCCCCTTGACCAACTTCGCGACACCATGTCAGAGTTCCAAACATCATCTTTATATCTCAATGCCAAACTCTCACACACCTTGGGAGCCCTAGACGTACTCTAGACCCGCCCGGAAGGGTCTTTGGGTCACCGTTAGTGAGACACTTACCCTTGGTGCCCTCTCAACCATTTACTTGATTTTTTTCGGATTTTTATATATACATGAATGCAAGACACCCCTTTACATTTGATTAGTCCCACATAAAACTGAAATTGGTATACTCCGAATATATGGAAAATCTGCTGATGCAGGTACTGGCAATATTGCTTTCCATGCTTTTTTGTACTCCAGGTAGTGATTGTAACTTAATTCCTTAATGTTTTAGTATGTTTTATTCTGTTTTGGAGAGGTGGCCTTAAATCCTATTCTACATAGTGTCATTACATACACGGCAAAGAGACGTAAAATAATCTGATCATACCGACACATGTTTTCTCAAATGTTCTCCATCTATTTACAAAGCTGGTCGATTCCTCCTCGCTGTGTATGTCCATCCATGACTATGATATGGTAGCCTCTTGTTTTATTGTTGTACGCTTTAGTTATGTTATGTATTCATTGAAAATCCAATAAACAATACATGATTAAAAAAAAAACGGAAACTTTGTATTTAAGCCATAATTCTGAAAAAGTGTTTGATGCCTTTCATGCTTTCCACCGTGAATGCTATCCCTAAACCTCTTTACTACTCCTTCTGCTGCTATAAAACTCCCCCATGTCATCTTCCCTATTTGCAATGGGACAGGGCAGGGATGCCCTTTGTCTCCTCTCCTTTTTGTCCTCTGTATTAACCTCCCTGGTGGTATGATTATCTCAGTATCTTTATTTTTTTTTTTCTTCTATTTTTTACTTTTGAATTTCTCGCTGGTTCCGCCCCCCTTCAATGTCGGCGCTTGCTAGGAAGGATCCAGGAAGACGCCCGAGTGTGGCTCGCTGTTACCGCTTTTGGTATGGAAAATTTACCCCCGAGCCACACTCGAGATTACCGCCTGGAAGGTTAAACTTCTAACTGCTCACATTAGGAACTCTGCAGGCATCTCTGGTGTGCAAGTTTGTGCGCACCAATTTAAGATTTCTCTTTTCACAGATTATATTTTGATAACTGCATAAGGAACTCTCTTTCAGGGTATAAGCTTAACCTGACTAAAACAGAAGCTATGCTCATTAACATCCTCCAATCTCCAATCCTCTTTTGATTACAATCAGAAATCCAATAAAATTAAGTACCTTGGAATCTATCTTACCCCCCAGGGGTCCAATCTTTATAGGATGAATTACCCACCTTTATTCCGGGAGCTTAGGGGACATCTTCAGAGGTGGAGGTCATATCGCTTGTCATGAATTAGCAAAATTACTTTGATTAAAATGACACTGTTTCCTAAATTGGACTTTTCTACCCATGCCTCTTGATGCATGTTGCACGTTGGAGGGGCGAGTAAGCCCCCCCAGTTCTTAGGTATGGACTCTTTCTTTCTCTTTTTTTATTTTTCCTTGTTTCCTTTCATCTGTATACGTGTTCAAATAGCACATATGATGGCTTCTGATTTAATTAATTAGACAACTTTATTTCTTGTAACATTGGTATAAGTATTCTAGGCAATATTTTATTTCACACATAAGAAAGGGTTAAACATATTGGTGTCATTGAATAACCCAGTGTTCATTGATATCTTGTTTTGGGTCCATGTAATGACCTGTTTCTACTTACTTTACCAAATAAAAGAATACAATACCATACAATAAAAAGACATTTATATAAATAAGAAAGAAACTCTTAAATTGTTCATATTCACCCACCCAGAGGGTGATGACATGGTGGTCAATTTGAAAATTGAAGAGGGCCTAAGGTGCGGGTCAGGGTTTTTGTGCATTGAGGTGCAGTGTGTCAATTTAGGCTGCATATTCAAAATTGATGGGCTGTAACATAACTCAATCTCCAAAAACTTTAGTCCTGCTGCATTTCTTGAAATGTACCCCAATGCACACAGAAAATAAATACAAATACAAATCTCCATTGATGTCAGTGAGCATAATAATGCTCAGCATTGGTGTCAGTGGCAGTACTTTTATATTCCCTTCCACATTAGTAGTCAGTGGACCCACCCCCCCCATTTCAGCATCTTGCAACCTGTTGCCACTCTGCTGTTCTTTGGTGCCCATTAGAGCACCCAAGTCCAGCACATGGCAAGCCACACACAGAGAGCCAGCAGGCCACATGCTGCCTGAGGTCAAGATAATAGTGGCTTAGTGGATAGCAGTTCTGGAGTGGTCAGGACACTAACTGAATTTTCTCCCTGTGCTTTTATTGGTTTCCTCCCACACGCCAAAGACATGCTGGTAGGTCCATTGGCTCCTGTTTAAATCGGCCTTAGTTTGTGTGTAAGTGTATGTATGTATATGAGATAGGGACCTTAGATTGTAAGCTCCTGAGGGCCAAAGACT
This sequence comes from Nanorana parkeri, assembly GCF_000935625.1. Taxonomy (NCBI): domain Eukaryota; kingdom Metazoa; phylum Chordata; class Amphibia; order Anura; family Dicroglossidae; genus Nanorana; species Nanorana parkeri. The sequence continues at coordinate 1,192,896 of NW_017306675.1, forward strand.
GACATGCAAGTAAATTGTTGGCACTATATACCTATAATAAAAAAATAAGGTATCGGAGTTATGTGCATGTATGTAGTAATGGTGAATTGTAGAAAATACTTTTAAATATACAATAAAAACATTCAGTTCTATGAATTAAAATGTATAGTTCTTACACCAATTTGCTATTTTGAGAAATCAACATTTTAACACTATTCTGATCCAATTACTGAATTATTATTATTTTACTTTCAGAAAGAGCAAATATACAAAGGGTCTGGTTTTTGAAGTTAGATATATCCAATCAGGTGAAGAAAAAGCTCACTCACGATGCTTGGATGCTTGAATGCTTGAATGCTTGAAGTTAAAACAGAATAACTTTAAACTGCCTTAAAGTAGAACTCCAGGGAGCAACCAGCTCAGAGGATTGGATGAGTATAATTTGTTTTACCTAAATACAAAAGAGAACCTAACCCTTGCAGTGCTGGGGTAGCCTCCCTGCAGGGGTTATGATTTTTTTCTCTGCTACTGCTTTAACACTTCAGTAAAAAAAGCCCTATTTTGCAAACATACTAACCATTTTCATAAATCAGATGCAAACAATTAGCAAATTTAATTCATTTCAGCAGTTCATTAATCATAATAGACAAAAACATAAAACATGCAACTTGAAGTAAATAACTGAAAATAATGGAATTTTCAGGGATATTCTTTAGCCTTTTTTTAAGCTAACACTGGTTTGACTTTAACATTTTTACTATTGCTTATTTAGACAATTTTATCTCTTGCTACATAGATATTTAACCAATTGTAAAAAAAAAAAGCAATGTGAAAAGCAAATTTCTGTTTACCTATATAATCTGCACACAATTGGGTATTTAAAGTAAACAGATATTTGCTTTTCACACTATTGGATAATTGAAATGCATATTCACACAATTTATTTACTGGAGAGTCTCCAATCCTTTAGTAAATCAGCCTCAATGTGCTGCTAATAATATGACTGTCAAAAAGTAGTTACATGTTTTAGTAGAAAGAGATTATAGTCACCTATGTAGGCTTAGCATTACTGGAACAATTCAAATGTTATCAATGCATTATTATTTTTGCAGCATAGTAATGCTGATGCATGCAATGAATGTTCCTATTAATAACATGAAAATATATATGATGATGTACATTTTTTTTATTACTAGAAATACAGATGCTTTTACTCCAGTGTTTATGCAGGACCATTGTGTCATTAGCTGGTATATAGTATAAACCTATATCCCAGATAATCTTATACAGGTTCTAAATTTTGGATAATGACCTTCAAAAGTTTAATTTGACATATTATCTTTTAAACTTTATTAATGGATTTCACTTGATCTTTCAACCTTACTATAATTATTGAAAGAGCTAATTACACAGATTTATGATATCTTAATATGTGCTAATTAAGTTATTCCATGATGTTTGAAGTCTTTGCTCTTAAAGAATTAGTCAGTTGAAAATAACTGAAACCAGTGCATGGAAGTTTCTAGTAAAGACTATTCTTCAAACTGCACTGCAACAATTACATTGGGTAGCTTATTACAAGGAAAACATGGGCATGAAGCAAATATATCATTAGCTCATAACTTTTTTTCTGGAGCTAATTAGGAGTTGCAAAATGTAATAGAGCCTTCTGTGAAACTGCTGTGTGACTTCACGTGTATTTTGCTTTCAATAAGCTTTAAAGCAGGGAGCTGGCATGCTTCTGGTTAATTTCATAATGTCTAGCTCTAGAGTTGCAATGTGGTGACAGGTCTCATTGTAGGGATTTATAGGTACACTTTGGACCCCATGCCTAACAAATTAGAGCATTTTTAGTCTTTGTGCTCAAGTCCTCATGTTATAAATCATGTACCCAGCTTCTGAGTTGTACAATGTAAACCAATGAGACATACATTTTTAGCATTGTCTATTAACAAGATGATGTTCTTTGCTATTCACTGAGTTTGGTTTATGGCTTTAACAGCTTTATGGGAAATGTTTAATGTGTGTTCTGCTTCAATAAATTCTCTTGGGGATAAAAAAAACATTTCAATGCATTTGAGAAATTTCCGAGTGTGGACTTGATTAACCTAAAGCACAGGATCATAAGTTTTCTCCTACAGGTCCACGTATGCTAAGTATGATGACTTTTTGTGCTTGATAAAACTGCCATTGGACACACTCATTCAGAGCCTTACATTTCTTCTGCTTCCAGGTACTTTTGAATATTGTGCATTCCATTAGAAACACCCCAGTGGCTACTTTACAACACAGACAGGGGCCATGTGGAACAAAAGTAACTACCCTCCAGAAGGAAGGACAGTGTCAGCAGGAATTCAGAGATAATTTGAGCATCTACAGCTGAGTGCTACACAAAAAGCTAAATTTTTCTTAATAGTTAGGGTACTTGAAAGCACTTTTAAGGTTTAACTCCAGAGTTTAGTGTCACTTTAACTCACAGATACCATAACAATGTGTTGTTGAAAGCCCAGATACAATCCTTGTACATTCTCAAGTAGTAGCACAATGGAGTAGTGTTTAGGAATATGCCTGTGCTCTTTAGCAAACTCAAAAAAGGAAGACATTTATTTAAGAGCAGTGGTTAATTCCATTGAATTGTAACTTCTCTCCTTTTAGACTGTAAATTCTCATGAGCAAAGCCCTTTTTACCCTCTTGTATGGAATTATATTGTAACTGTACTCCCCATATTTTGTTAAGTGCTACACAAACTATTGGTGCTAATAAATCCTGTATAATAATAATAATTGTAACCTCCCACTAACCCCCTTTTTTCTAAGGCAACAGTTTTATATTGGACACCCTCCAAAGATCAACTCAAGGGTACATTGCAAAATCCTCAAGCAGATAAGAAGATATAAGGATTGCAAACATTTGTTGCACATGATAACATCATATTCATAGGTCTACCATGATAAAAACACCAACAGTGGCTTCAATGTTTTCTTCTGATACATGTTAAAGTATACAGAGATTGCTATAATACCCAGCCAGCAGAGCACATGTTCAGTGATATGCTGTACCTGTTCAGACAAAGATACAATTTATTTTTGAAAAGCAGTGGTTAGACCCATTGTAACCTCCCACTAACCTCATTTTTGGTTGTGTTGTTTTCATGGTAAACTTATGAATACAATATTATCAAGTGCAACAAATGTTTGTAATCCTTAACTTTCACCTATTCGAGTATTTTCCACTGGTACCCATCCTACTCTTTTTCGGATGTTCACTATAGGGAAGAGTACATTTTAGGTAACTTTGCTCTAAATCTAAACTATATGTCCCATTTTTGACTAATGAAAACCTAGGTCTTTACGAATACTTTGTTACCTTATGATCATCCACAAGCCTTCTCTTACTGACCACTGAAATCTTTAATTAGGCTAGGTTGAGAAGGTAACTTTGTGAGTTTTTTTAATTAAGGGATTAACTGACTCATGCCCCTCTATGCCTTTAAGGAGGAAGGGGCTCTCTCCACTGTATGTCTACTCACAGTTAAATTATTGCTATACATATGTCCCAATTTTGGTACAAATAAGGTTAAAGGTGCCATACTTAATAGAGGTGCCTTGCATGGCAGTGTGACTTCACATATTTTTACAAATGTAATTTAACGATGGAAACAGCTTAAAAAAGCTTTGCTTACTTGCTGACTAGCTGAGTGCTGCCAAATGTTATAGTATCAATTGAATTACCCCACCAACATGCACTTTTCTGTTGCTGATTAGAAATTAGTTTGATTGGCTAATAATACTTGGTTCAAGAAAGGGCAGTGAGTGAAATTCTGCCTATATCCAAAAATACCAGGTATTTCTCAGAATAATGAGTGAATATAGGAAAGGTGAGTATGTGCAGCTGGGGTGGACAGCACTTATGTGAACCTGCTGCCTTGCCCTTCATGGACAAAGCACCGATTCCCTTTAAGGTGTCAGTATCCTAAAGGTACATACATGTGTTCCATAAATCACCTTTATTGTGTGTGTAAACCCAATCACTGAAATCTAATACAAGCTTTAAAGAAGAACTCCAAATGGGGCCACCCCTGCACTGAAAGAGTTAAGGGTTCATTTTGTCTAGTGGGCTCCAATAACGCTACATTCCTTGGTCCCAAGGTGGACAATTCTCACCTCTTTCCCACCTCTCCCCTCCCCCCTCCCCCCCGTCCCTCAGTGTCCTCATGTATAATGCAAGTCAGTGGACCTGCATAAGAGGTGAGGACATAATTGGTCCTTAGGCCTTAGAGGGGAGAACAGGATGTGACGACTGGTCTAGCAACCCAGAAGGAGCCAGTGGATCAGTTGAGTAATACAGCTTTTTTTATTAAAAGTGTACCTGGTGATTCTGCCATGAAGGTCCTTGTTCAGGCTCTTCCTGTTATAGGGTGACAATGCTCTGATGCTGTCTCTCAATTACTCTTCTGTTTTGTCACCCTCTCACTTGTGCTTCCAGGGGACACTATAAGCTGCTGTTCTAAGGTTCATTGCACAGGCTTATTCCACCATTGTGACTATCAGGAAGTCCTCCCTGAGCAATAATATGCAGATTATAAAAGCAGTAAACTATATTTTCTAAAAGAAGAAAACATATATATATATATATACTGTATATAGTGATAACATGTGTAGTATGTTATTCTGATTTAGAAATACAGGTCACATTTTAAGTCCTGAAAATCACTTCAACAACTTTTTTTTCCAAATGTATATTGGCTTCAGTGACTGTATCTGGTGCATGTCAATATATGTGTACATAGATTGCTATAACACCTAGTCAGCAGAGCACAACTTTAGTTACACCTTTATATAGCTGTACCTGAACAGGTTTAATGAGATGTTCTTTTAAGGTACCGTATATACTCGAGTATAAGCCGTCCCGAATATAAGCCGAGGTACCTAATTTTACCACAAAAAACTGGGAAAAAGTATTGACTCGAATATAAGCCGAGGGTGGGAAATGAGGCAGCTACTGGTAAATGTACAAAATGAAGATAGATACCAATAAAATTACATGAATATTTATTTAAAAGAAAAACAATAACCTAGCTCTGTAAGTGGAAAAGGGGGTACAGGGCTACATATCATGTACTACGGATCATTTAACCCATTCATATTAGCAGAGGATAATTGTAAATCTATTGTTCAGTGCATTCTATATGTAGTATATAGTACATGTACATATAGAGTGCCTGCAACAATACATTTACAATGATCCTCTGCTAACATGAATGGGTTAAATGATCCATAGTACAGGGCTACATACAGATCATTTAATACATTCATGTTAGTATAATTGTAAATGTATTGTCTGCACTGTATTAGCAGTATATACTCTATATAGAGTATATACTGCTAATACAGTGCAGACAATACATAATTGCTTAATAAATCCCCCAAATCTCCCCTCACTCACTCTGTCCGTTTGCCGGTGATCGATCAAAACTACGAACACATCACCGGAGAGAGCAGGGACGAGTCAATGGTCTACTTGAATACCTTTAAAAACAATGAAAACATTCAGATTAGCATGCTTTATACGGTTATATATGGCCTCATAAACATAAAGGAGACTACCAGTATGGAAAACAATAACTTATTATTACACTGAGTTTTGTGTCCTTGTTACTGATTTGTTCCTATAATAAGTATATAACGGTTAGGGTTTATTATGTGACCTTAAAAAGAACTCATGTAAATTAATGCAAAATGAACTTGGCTGAACTAACAATGGGTACATCCAGATTACCTATTATGGATATAAAATCATTAACTTGAATCGTGTTCATAGCAAGTGTTGCCAGACCACAGACTGGTACAAATTATATAATCTCACTTTACTTTGTATGTATCTTTTTTCTTTCTGCTGTTACATAGCATTGACACTCCTTGAGGTTCATGTTTCCCTAATAGTAGTAAGGAATGCTTTCGAGTTGTACAACAGTTAGGTTGACAGATGTAACTATTGTAGCACCAACACACATTACAGTATATTGTGTTGTTAAACATGAGCAGATTGGCACAGAACAATTCCCGTTGACAACATCCATTACATAAATAGTTTTCTTGGATTGAGTAAATCATCACCGAGACATGGAGATGTAAAATATAGCTCTGCAGAAATTACCTGGAATTCTGTCAGCTGAAGTATGTCTTGTATAGTTTCAAGGACTCCACATGCAGTCCTATTGCCTGAACCTGTCAAAATCACAGGTATGAAAAGATAGGCTTTTGATGTCTATGGACACTTTAAGGGCCCATTAACAATATTGTGCTGTGGTAATTCAACACACAGTAACACAACCTGGTGTTGTTATGATGCAGTGCCACTCATTTTAAATGCCACCCCGATGCACCTTGCTGGCACAGTGCCCTCCCAAAACTGCTACATGCACCTTTATGGTGTGTTTTTATGCATTAGGCAGCCCATACATTTAAATTGGGTTGGCATTAAGAATAAGTGGCACCACATCATACCAATGCAAGTATGTGTTGCATTACAATAGCACAAAAGTGCGAATGGGCCCTTTTAATGTGTAAACAAACAACATCTCAATAAAAGGAGTACATTGCACTCCTATTTTAATTTTTACTCATATATGCTATTTAAAGGGCCACATTAAAAGATCCTCTCTCCACTGAATAGTATTATTTACAAAATGTCCCCCATGGTAGTACCCAGCTACCCATGTCCTTTTTTAACAAAAGCTTGCTAATTGGCCTTGAAATAGGACAAAAAGAAATTAAAAGGATACTGCTTCTGTAGACTTTACTTCACTATGTCAGGGGACATTTTTGCTGGGTTCGCTTATCCCAATAAAATGTTATAGCATGCTTGCACTACTAGTGTAGAAGCATGGCTTTGTGCTTTTAAGTTATCATGACAGTTTCTCAATAAAACCTATAATAATGACAGAAGAAAAGCTGGCCGCAAACCAGATTCGCTGTGATAGTTGCGGCTTTTCTTCTGTTTCATATTGGACCAAGGATGTGCTCCCAGTGGCAAGCACCCGGCTCATTCTTTTGCCGAGCAGTGCTTCTTTTGTGTGTTCTCCTATAATAATGAAAGTTGAGAGCCAAATCTGTAATAAAATATGGAATATGATTTATTATCATAATCTAAATAAATGTTATTCTGCATTAAATTGATGCATCTCATAAAGACAAAAACCTGTTCTGATATAACATACATGCTTATAATAGATATCGATGCTTATTTTTTATATTAATTTAATGACCACCCAAAAAAAGTAAGATAAAAGACAACACAGATCTGTTTAGTTACACTGCAATAGTTTATTATCCTAAGTAAGGATTTCAAATTATTATTTTGCTTCTCACATTTCTAGTTAATCTGCAGGCATTATAGCAAGCTATAATGAGACATGTGATGCTTTTATGAGTTACTGCAGTGTGTATTAAATTCACATTATGTACTTATACCAGTAATCTCCCACAAAGCAGGATTATTTTACATGTTAAGTCCAGCATTGCATACCTATTAATTTATCATTTTATATCTAACATATAAGTTAACCCATTGATACAAATGCTTGTGTTAACAAAACTCAGTTTGTCGATGTTTCATGGTTGCTACATCATTCTGTAAATCATTCTTAATTATAATTACACTAAAAACCCTAAGAGTTCTGGGTGGGATGAAATCTCCAGTCATGGGGCCAGGTGTTGCCAATGACCAGAATGGGCTGATCAGATGGTTGAGAGCAGCCTTATTAGGAGTCTGGACACGAGCTCAAGAGAATAGTGGATGTGCAGGAGGCACATGGCCACAAGCAGACTCTGGTGCATGCTGGTAGCACATGTGGAACAGCCGGGGGAGGCTTGGAGAGGTCCAAAGGGTTGGTGATAGCCAAGGGAACGGTTGGACAGATTGAGAGTCAGTGACCCATGAGGTGTATGCAGTTACAAGAATTAAACAGGGGTGTGGTGAGACGCTTGGAGCTGCGGAAAGCTACTAAGCGATACTAAGGACTGCAATTGTGGATTAAGACACTGGGAGTGTACAGGAGAACCTGATGTTGGTGAGGCAGTAACATTTTGTTTTGATGATATTCTTGTGAACTGTTATGTTTCTTTAAGCTGAAGAAAAGTTGATTATGTGAAGTACATGGATTGTTGGCCTTTTTGAAAATAAAGACTGGTCTTTTTATGTATATATAATTGTATAAATTTTTTTCTAATTAGGTTCGAAGCAAAATATATAGCAACTGAACAAGGCGATATCTGAAAGTAAACAAACTCGTGTGTGCATCCTAAGTTAGACTTTGCTTTTTTGTTAAAGCTCTTTTAATATCCTCATCACTCAAAGACGGATCCTATTTGTGGTGCACTACTACGTTGACATAGTCAGCTGTACATTTTTATCTAAAATGCTATAAAACCAAGTTTTTTTTTTAAAGTTTTGGATAGAGGGGTTACAACCGCTGTCATTTTTTATGCTCTTTGTGTCCCCATTAGAGACTGACACTCTAAATTTGCTCTGGTGAATATTATCTAGGGACTGAAAATGAAGGACAATCCAATATTTTGAGTTGTCATTAGAACAGTAGTAATGGTTAAATCTATCAATGTGGACAGTTGTTCTCATGCCAATTCCTTTTACTTTGAATACATTCTCAGAACAGGAAGTAAAGGGAAATCCCTCAAATGGGACAGAGATGGTAAAAAAATACTGATGGGGGTTTTAACCTTTTTCTACTGTATCCAAAATAAAAAAAACAGGTTTTGGCTTTAGATACTGTCGACTTTGACTTCAAGCCACATTTAAAACTGAACTATTGCATGACTACACTTGCAAAGGTAATGCTTACCTCATTGATACCTGATAATTACATTCTTTTACATCAAAAACTAGAGATGTAAAAACTATGGGAGACCATATACTCAACCATATAATCAACTTAAGATGATTCTTCCATTTAGAGCTTTACTGTCACAAAAACAAATGTTATGATACTGTAACATTGGTAGAACTGGGAAGTGTACATTGATTTCCAGTGGCCCAGTGAGGTACTGAAAAACTGGCTGATCTCTTACCAACTGTAGGGAAGGGGGGAATTAAAGGAGAACTATGGGGTCAGTGTTTTTCCCCATAGTTCTCCTTAGGGTAACGGGAGGACACAAACTAGCGTCCTCCCGTTACCCTAAGCTCAGTATACCGCGAGCTACAGCTCGCGGTATACTGAGACGCCGCAGCCGGAGCGGATCCCGACGTAGATGACGGGATCCGCCCAGCTGCGTGAGTGACAGCTGGCTCTGCCTATCTAGAGGCAGAGCCAGCTGTACCCGCCCCCTCCCCCGTCCGTTCCGCCAGTCAGCGCTGGCAGATCGGAGCGGGGAGAGGGGAATCCAGCCCCTCCCCCTGTCACGGCAGAGAGCCGTGACAGGATCGAGAGGTGAGCAAACCTGGTATGTGTTCGCTCACCTCCCGATCTACTGAGCCGACCTGTGACAGTCTCATTGTCACAGGTCAGCTAGAACTATGAGGTGAGTGGAAATCACTCATCTCATAATTCTCCTTTAAGAGAGAGAAATACATTATGTAGTGTAAATATTGGCGCATTTTTCGTCGACCAAATTTACACAAAATTATCAGACAAGTTCTATGTGGTGTTGTACCAACTAAGACAAATCATGTTAACAGTGCTATGTGACAGTTTCTATAAATGTCCGATCACGTGTGCTTAGGAATCCAGGAAGTTGTTAAAAGTGATAGATAGATAGATAGAAGGCAGTACTCACTACATAATAGGGATTTTTTCAAGTAAGTTTTGATTGCATTTTTAAAAGCAACTATAGTATGTATTTCTATTACAATGCTGATGTAATAACAGGAAAGTATATGCTGTGACTTTAGAACTCCTTTAAGCTGCATGTTAAACTTTTTTAGTCATCCGTGATTTCCCTAAATACAAATGGGCTGATTTATTGAAGGAATTGAGGATCTTCATTAAAACATGTCTGAATAGTTACTTCAGTTACCCAATTATCATAATTATACAGGATTTATTTAGCTTTAAAAGTTTGTGCAAAGAGAACATACAGTTACATTGCATTGCAAGACAAGAGGATTAGGAGGGTCCTGCTCTTTAGAGCTTGCAATCTAAAAGGAGAGAGGTTACAATGCAACAATGTAAAATGCATATGCGCAAGATTTGGTATCCAAAGTGAACTTCACACGGTTGGAAAACTATTTTGTTTCAGTGGACATTGTCAGTTCCTTAAGTAAACCCGCCTCATTCCTTCATATTGCCAGCATTTGTCCTTAGGCTTGTGGAGAAAAGTTGGGAAGGCTCATGCTTATACCTCCAAACCTGAATTATTAGAGGGAATACAATAATCAGAAAAGGTTTTTAAACACTACTACCCCAGATAAATATCAGTCCATGGCATGTGCAGGTAGCTCCTTACATTGTCATTTAAGGACACTCATCTAATCTTTATCTAATCCCTTGCATTACTTATCCAGATTCTGCATCAGCATGCAAAACAAGTTATTTTGCATTGTTAGCCAAAATATTTTAAAATACTACGAGAAAACAGATTGTTCTTTTTTAGGGAAGTTTTCCCAGTTTAACAGGTGTCATCATAGACATTTAAGAACAAAAAAAAACAGCTTTTACAAGTCCTTTGAGCTGCCTGATTGCTGCTCATATTACCTAAAAAACTCAAAAGTCAATGTAATTAAAAAATTATAAAACAAAAATAATAAAGGTAGCCTTGATGTTCCCTTATTCTCAGTTGAGAAAACAGTAAAGCATCTGAATGTTTATACATCAAAAGTGGAATAAGGGCTCCCACCTGTGCATGAACATTATGGACCTATAGTGATTGATTTATTACATTAATTTTCACTTTGCAAGGGAATTTTTACGTAGCTTAGTGAATGTGGTGAAAATTCACTTATTAAAGAACACAAAATCATGTGCAAAAAAAATCTAAATAAAACAGAATTGTTTGTTTGCATGTGACTAGGTGGTTCAAGTCAGCTTCACCTCATTCACTATGTTAAGTCAAAACCCCTTGGGAAGTGAAAATTAACATTGCTAAGTAAACTGGCCACACTCCTTCAGTAAATCAATTCCACAGGCACTGTAAACTTAAAGTTCAGAAATTAAAGGAAAATATATTTGCCCTCACAGGTCTTAAAAAAAGACTTTGTTCAATATGATCATGGATCTTTAGTCTTTGAAAGGATAAAATACATTGCTAATGAAGGAACACAGTTCTCTAATATGGGATGCACGCAGGTGTTTCTTCTCTGCTATTTGTTGCCATCTTTATCTGTTTCTATAAAAGAGCAGAGTTATCATAATTTGTTTTATCACAAATTGAAATCAATAAACAAAACAAAGACTACATTCAAGGCTATACAGACAGACTATAGAAGACATTCAGACTATAACAACGCAGGTATACATTTGGCTAATAAGTTCTACTATAGTTGTCTTTCTCTTTTTTCTTTTCTTTTCTCTCTTTATTTCCTTCCCTTCCCTCCTTCCAAAGAATAATACTTTAGACCATTTAGACTTTGTGAGCCCCTATATGCACACAACCTTACTGTGTTTTCCTGATAATGGGTGATTACAACCTTTTGGAGCACAAAAGTATTATAATATTTTTCTTACTATTGTCTATGTGACCGGTTATGTTTGTTAATTGGTTTATTTAAAGATAGGTCTACAGACCACATAACACATGCACCCTGTCAGGTGGTTATTTTTATTATGCTTAACACCAGCCAGGTGGTGCTTTGCTAACAACAAAGGCAGACTTGCCTCTGCATGAAGGAAACTTCAGAGAGCAACAAAGTTGAGAGGCAATGAAGTGCTGACACAAGCAGCTGTGAAGTGTTTAGCCTCCAGCTAGATTATGCACAACATATATTTTACCAGAGTGGTAAAAAGATT
>NW_017306675.1:1204858-1222567 GCF_000935625.1 Nanorana parkeri
TTGTTTTTACAGAACAGCAACTTTAAAAAAAGTGCACCGTATTTTTCAAACTGTCATACTACTCGTGGTTTAAGTTTAAAGATTTGTGCAACAAACTGAGTGTGAACCTTAGATGACTCGGTCAAGTTGGAGCTGTATTTGTATGTTTCCTGAAATAGGTGTGTCTAGCAATTTAAAACTCATCAAATTAGTAAATGCAGTTGTTTTTCCCATAATGAAATATCTGTTAACATCTGGTTTTACAAAAGCACAGACTAACATACATACAATGTCTATCTTACATTACATATTTAAAACAGAGATGTGTGTGTCTGCGTATTACATGGGGATGTGCTTTGCTCACAAATCTTTGCAATGTAAAGATCTAGTACCAGAATATACACCATGAATTACATGAATGAAGTTACTTGTGAAATAGTTACTACTATTGGACTGGAAAAGTGAAATATATATTTACTTAAAGTGAACCTGTGGTTGCTGAAAGAATGAATTGAACAACATGAGTGCTTATTTTATAAACTTTGGGAATTAGTTGTGCCACAGTGCCTGTGGCTACAGAGGTCAGTGCAGGCCTGTTTTAAAGTTTATTTACTGTTCATTAATATTATATAAATATTAGTTGTCTGTAGTCTGGCCACAGGTTCAAATAACCTAGCATCTGTAGTATATTTTTCCGTTGTTAAGTGCATGTTGTACAAGTAATGTGTAATTTTTAATCATATAGGTACGCATCACCTCTCAAATTGCTCACAATACTACCTATAAATATGCCTTCACCTTCTTTTTACCTACCATTTTTTATGCATCATCCAGAGTCACCATCTACTTCTGGGACTAAGGAATGGTGTAGGGAAGATGCAATTATGTAAATATTGTTGTGTATGTAGCAACTTTAACGCTATTAGTGTTGCATGCATGTCTCTTTTAGCTGAGCCCTCCACTCCTGATTCTCAACCTTTTTTGTTTTATAAATTATTTATTTTGAAAAAATAAAAATAAACATTTTCACTACCAAGCGATGGAAGAAGAAATAACAATACAAAAGCTGAACAAGGAATGAGTCACCACAGGGACCCCAATGATAGCATTCGATATATAATCGCTCATCAATCATGTCAGGTGATACAGGACATGTAGCAAAAGAGTGCTTGACACAAGCATGTGTAGGCAATCATGACATTGGAGACAGGATCCCATCCATATGGGAAGAGGAGAAAAACCAATAAGAATACAGTCAGAGTTACTTAACAAACAGAAAAAGAAGGGACACAACAGAAAGAGGAAATAAAAAAGAAGAAAGAAACCCCACCCAGAAAGCCAGCCCAAAGAAGAAAGCCCAAAATCTACTGCAGCAGAGCACTGTATTTGGAAGAAAATATGAATGCTTGCAAATAAAACCATTTAGTACAATGTTTGTCATGTAAACCTCTATAGAAGGAGATCAAGTCTTCCATTCATTCAATATCACTGACTTTATTAAGCCAAAGAGATACTGAAGGGGGTTTGGTCTGCTTTCGTAGTTTGAGTATGCAGCTACTGGCCTCGTTAAGCAGATGTGGTAGTAAAGATTTCCTATACGTCTTTTTGGGAATGGAGTTACAGTGTATGAAGAGCAAAGCTGGGTCTGCCAGGACCTCAAGATCCATAAACTTCTTCCGTAAAATACTACAAACCAAAGACCAAAAAGAGGTAAGCTTAGGGCAGGACCAAAAAATATGGAGCAAGTGCCCCCCGCTACTACATCTTCCAAACCATGAGAATCTCCCCGATTGCCATCTCATAAGATCCTGTTTAATCCCGTGTAAGAGAGGAGGGAAATTAATGATGAACACATCTGACAAGTGTTTCAGAATATTTGTGCCCAAATATTTAATAGCAGACTCAGACAATTTAAAAGGGAATGTTTCTTTCAAGGTCACGGCAGGTATAGAAACATTAAGAGCTTCTGATTTAGTATAAATAATTTGCAAGTTAGATAGAGCACCAAAGGTACACAATTCTTCCAATAAATTGGGTAAAGAGACCATTGGTTTAATTGTGAAAAATAACACATTGTCTGCATAAACAGCAACTTTATGGGGAGTCTTAGTGCCGATACAAGGTCCATTGATATCCGGATGAAGTCTAATTTTATGCAAAAAGGTTCTAGAGGAAGGATGAATACCAGGGGCGACAACGAGCAACCCTGCCGAGTTCCATTAGACACCGCAAAGGACTGGGATAGATGTCCATTCACCTTAACTTGGGCAGTTGGGTGTGAATTAATCGTCTCAAACCAATTCAACATACGGGTTCCCAGACCCAGGTAACAGAGCACATGCGTCGTATACAACCAGTTTACCTGGTCGAAACCTTTTTCAGCATCTGCAGATAATAACATCAATGGAATAGTCCAAGCCGCGTAAAGCACATCCAGTACCCATGTGGTGTTGTCACAGGCCTCTCGGGTTGGAACGAAGCCCACCTGATCCAGGTGAACTACTGCTTGAATGTAGGCAACCAATCTAGTGGCCAGTATCTTTCTAAAAAGTTTCAAATCTACATTTAAAAGGGTGATTGACCTACAACTGGGACAGGGCAGCGGATCCTTGAGCTCTTTCGGAATTACTCTGAGCTCTGAGAGAAGTTTGGATGGAATACAATGCTACCAACAGGCTCAAACAAAGTGTGGAGAATGAGTATCTTGGAGGAGTTCATAATAATGCAGATTAAAGCCATCAGGGCCAGGTGCTTTACCAGGCCGCATATGAGAACATTTCAAGTCTTCTGAGGAGATAGGCTCCTCGAGAGCATAAACAGTTTCCTCAGAGAGACATGGCAAACCAGAACTAGCAAAGTACGAATCAATAGTCTCTCTAAGAGAGGAACGGCGGTCCCCGGAAGACATGGGGTCTAGATTATACAAGTAATAGCATCTAAACACTTCAGCAATATCAGCTGGCAGAGAAACCTTAGCGGCCCAACCAGACACAGTCTCTGGCACATAAGTAACATCACGTTGGGACCGTAGTGGTCGAGCCAGATATTTACTGCACTTGTCACCATGTTCACAGAACGTTCACAGTGCGTTTACATTTGGTGAGAATCTGTTTGGTTTGATGGAGACAGAGGGATTTAAGGTGATTTTGCAGTTAGCTCACCCAACACCAAGGCTGCAAGTGAACATTTGTGCTGATAACGATTCCTCTAATATAAGCCTTGTGGGCCCCCCATAAGATCATAGTGTCACAGCCTGGGGTAGAGTTAATAGAGATGTAATGATCCAGTTATTTTTGGATATCACTGAGAATGATAGGATCCTGGAGGAGGGCCTCATTAAGCTTCCAGTTCCAGGACCCGGGAGAAAGAAGTGTCAAACCAATATCTAGGGCATGATCAGACAAACAGATGGAACCAATGGAAGCAACCCAAATAAGCTAAGTCACAGTGGTGGACTAAAAACATATCTACGTGTGCATACAATTGTTGGGTAGTGGAAAAAATGTGTAGTAGCATTCAGGATACCATACCTCTAGTAGTTGATAATGACGTAAAACATCTAAAACAAAATTGAAGTCCCTACCCACCACGATGGCTCCCTCTGTAAAAGAGTGATGATGGTCCAGAACACCCTCAAGAAACTGCACTTGTTATGTATTGGGAAGGTAGAAGTTTGCAAAAGTAGAAAGTTGATGTCCCATTAGGGCAATGCCACACATCTCAGAGCCGTCAACCCAAATTATTATCAACCAACAGGCTCACTCCCTTGGTTTTGGAATCTGGAGAGCCACAATGGTAGGCATGCGGGTAAAAACTATTTTGAAACCTCGGCACCTGTGTGGAAGTGTGTCTCCTGTATAAAACAGATCTGGGCATGCTCATGTTCCAGCTTGTGGAGGACCATAGTCCTCTTTTCTTGAGTATGTAAACCCTTCACATTGAGTGAAACAATTTTACTGGAGGTGAGGGCGGTCATATTACAAAGGTATATTTACTAGAGGGCAGGTGCCGACCGAGAGGGGAGAGGGAGCCCAAAGAAAAGCGGAAGAAGTAAAAGTGAGGAAAAGGGGAGGGGAACTAAGAAAGAGAAGAAAAAGAAGAGCTAAGGAAGAAAGAACTCTGGAAAAACCAAGAAAAAAGATAAAGAATAAGGAAATAAACAGGTTGCTAAATGAGGATAAAACACCTGTCAGCTACTATCCTTAGGTTTAAACCCAGTACTATAGAAGTGTAGAGGGATCTCTTCAACACTCCTCAAGCGGGCTACAAAAAACTGGTGAAGTGAAAGCAGGCAAAGAGGCTGCCCCACACAATCTTTCTAATGGGAAGCTGAAATGTTAACCTCTAAGATAAATGGTTAGTGGCTCATGGCGTAACCCTCCCCTTAACACCCCTCCCAGCCAGGGTAGTCAGCTATCAGGAAAATAAGACCTGAAGAAAAAGCACACCCCCCTCACATGACTTAGGAGGATGGCCAAAAGGGAGTTTGTAAAACAATAAGTAAATCAATTAGCTGCACACCGAGTGATCTCCCAGAGTCACCACAAACTCCAAACCAACTCCAGCCCATGCAGGGTAGGAAGACAGATTAGTAATGGAAAAAAGGTGGAACCTTTAGCCAAACCACCCCCTCAAACCCAAGGGTAAATTGAGAGTTTGTGGCTGATCCAGGAGATCCCTTAGAGCAGATGCCAAACAGTTTTATAAATGCAGAGCAATCAAAGTACGTATATCCATCAATTAAAGTATAAATTGCAGGCAGACCCTGACTCTGAAAGTTAGAGCAAGGAAAATAAATCATCTGTTTCATTGAGTTACTGTAAACCAATGAACCAAAGAAAAGGAGACTCGGATCCAGACAAGGTAAACTTGTTTCTTCAGATCTGCAGAAAGTGGTCCAGTATGACATATCGCAAGAAATGTCCACTCGAGCAAAGATGTCACCACATTTGTGGGACAGAAGGGAGAGGATGTGAAATTGACATATGTAATAGGTATAGTCAGGAAGGATATGACGAGCGCCCTACAGGTCTCCCAGACCTAGATTATTTCTGTCAGCCACAAAAAGTGGGAGCATGGAAATCACACAGATTCTAGAGAAACACAGGTGCCAAAGGAGGCCCACCCTAACTAATCCCAGTGTTAAAGGCACGTTGACCAGCCTCGGAAAACCATGTGGGGAAATGGTCAACACATTTACGAAAGGTAGATTAGAGAAAAACGTAACTATAGAACATGGCATCTACTAGTCCTGGTCCAGGAGCTATAACCCGAGGGAGATAGTGTTAGTACATGCCTGAATCCAAGAATGGGGGTAGCACAAAGTAAAAGTGAGAACACAGTCATCTGGCAGCCGCTATGGAAGAATAAGGAAAACTCTGCTTACTGTTCATTTTGTGAGGGTCTCAGAGGCGAGTGCCTGTTCCTTCCCCCGAGTTACAGCGAGTGTTGTGGCGGACGTCTCCAGAAGAGTGTGAGTGGGTTTGTCCAGTAAGAGGGTGTGATCTTCTCGGAGGCAAGACTGGGTGAAGTCAAGAAGGTGTCTTCCATGGAAGGTGCAGCCAAATCGGGTACTTCAATAGGGTTAGTGCCCAAAGAGACTGAATAGGTCTGGCAGCGCCAGAGCAAAATTAGAGCAAAACTTAACTATAGTAAGCACGGCCTCTTCCAGTCCAAGCCTGGTAAAGGAAGCTATAACCCAAGTGAGATAGGAATAATACATGCCTGAATCCAAGGATATGGGTAGTATAAAGTAAAAGCAATAACTTGTCCATCCGGCAGCCACCAATGAAGACTTGAAGAATATGAAAAACTCTGCTTACTGTTGTGAGGGTCTAATTGGTGAGGGATTGTTACCCCTTGAGTTGCGGCGAATGCTGCACAGGACTTAACCAGAAGAGCTGGAGCAGGCTTGTCCAACTGGAGGTCGATACCCTCTCGGAGGCAAAATCTGGTCAAGTCCAGCAGGTGTCTCTCATTGAAGGTGCAGCTAATCGGGTACTTCAATAGGGTTAGTGCCCAAAAAACTGAATAGGTCTGGCAGGGCCTCTGAAGCTTTCAAAAGGAAAATCAGGTCTGCCTTCTGAAAAGTCAAGTGAAAGGGAAAGCCCCATCTGTAGGTGGCTTCTGAAGCTTGTACAACATCAAGCAGAGGTTTTAGCAAGCGCCTCATTTGTAAGGTGTTTCTGGAGAGATCAGGGAAAAGGCGTATCTGAGCACCATCAAAGCCTAATGAGCCTTTGCGCCAGGCTTTTTGCATAATTTTATCCTTAGTGGTGTAGTGGTGCATGCGGCATATGCCATCTGTCTGCCTATCAGATTCTGCCTAGGGATTGGGCCTAGGGATCTGTGGGCCCTATCGAGTTCTATAGGAGTGTTAGAAGGGTGATCCAGGTACAAATTAAAGATAGCTTGCACAGTTGTCTTCAGGTATGTCATGTTAGTTGATTTCAGAATCCCTGTGATACGAACATTATTTCTCCTGCCCCTATTATCCTGATCATCCAAGCGGTGCATCATGGTAACTTGGCGTTTGGAGGAGAATTGAGCTCCTTCCAACTGGGTGATGCAATGAAGGAGAGCTGTTGTGTAGCAAGTAAGTTACTTGCTTGCTACACAATAGATTCACCTACACACATAGTTGCCGCTGGTCCAACTAGCTATTCAGACACTCACTCCTAGCGCAGTGATTTTAGGATTATTATAATGAAGGAGAGCGGTTTGAGATTGTTCCATAGTTAGAACTTTAGAGACAACTGAGGAGATCTCCTCTTTAATGTCAGAGATGGCTTGCTTCTATGCAAATTTAATGCAGAGGGTAAATGCCTCAAAATGAGCTTTGGTAGGGATCAAGGCAGCTAGTCTGCTTTGGTAAGGAGAGCACAAAGGAAATCTCTAAGATCTGAATTCTGAAGGTGAGCTGGTACAGATGGCTGGGAATGCCACACAGAGTCACGATTCAGTTAGAGCATTGGAGATTCAGAATGCCATGATTTAGAGGAGTTGCCTTCTTCAGCCTGAGCATGGGGGGAGCACCCAGTCAGTGTCCCCAGCACATGGGGGAAAATCTGCCAGCAGAGCAGGACAGGAGGAGCAGGGAGGCAAGGGATCCTGGCTCATGTAAACTCCCAACCCCCACTCTCCGGCAGCAGCATGATAGTGGCTGTTCGGTCAGCCCTGACATGCAGTGGTGTCAGTGGCACACTGTGGAGGCTGTGTTGGGGAGAGGTGGAAGTAATGCTCGAAGGGTGAGGTATCATGGCGACGGGACTTCCGGTTGCCGCCTCCGACTGCGCCCAAAAAGAATAAGCAGGGGACACAAGCAGAGCGGGCAATAGAGCACCCGTGGACTCATCCGGCAGCAGGAGAATGCAAATGTGAGGCTTGACATATTATGTATCTATTTACTCAACACAGGCTCATTTTTTTATATTTTTCATATATATTTAATATAATTTGATATTATTTTGTGTTTATGTGTGTAAAATAATTTGAGTATACTTTTTACTGATAATGTAGATTGGAGAAATAGTTCAAATATTGTGCAACATAAAACAATAAAATGGCCATCATTTAACGCTAAAGATTCCTTTTTAGAATCCCCAGAAAAAGATAAGGTCCTAAATCAGTCCTCCTTACTCATAGGCTTCATAGTGGCTGCACAGGTTGCTATGGCTTTTTTTACATATGTCTAATTCCAAAACCATACTATTTTGTATCATGGGTCAAAAATGATATGAGTGTACGGCAATGTAATTTAAAATGTTTTCAGCGTACATCTGTGAAAAACTGAAGTATCGATTCAAACTGGTCACGATGGACAAAAGAATAGTAAAGTTTGTCCCTGGATTGGTGAAAAGTCACAATGCCGCATCAAGAATATTACTATTAAAGAAAAACAGAATATTGTACCACAAGACTTTTAGGTGTCGGTTGTACTGTACTTTCTGAAACATAATACCAGATGTCTAAAACATCAGTTTTGTATTATTAACATTATATTACAAACATGGAAAACAAAATCTTCTACGAAAATGTATTAGATGGCATAAACATTTTGTTGTACTGAATAACATGTTCTTTTCTTTTAAGAGTACACTGGAAATTAATAATCAGTTTAATACATCAGGAAGTGTGGGAAAGCGTGTAATGTCATAACAGTGATATATATATATATATATGTTTTAAAAAATCTAAAAAATAGTTAGCGGCTACATAATGAATCTAAGTTACCTTAGACTATTCAGGCGCTAATTGTAGTGATGTCACGGTAATAAATTATACTCTCCAAAAAAGGAATGTGAATACTTAACCAGGAGATAATATGGTATGTCTATGGAGGGCTTAACAACTATCCACTATAAGAATAGACAAAATAAAAAAGAAGTAATCGTCTAGGCTATGTTAAAAGTAGTCAATAGCCCTATTTATAAGAGAGATAATGTAAAATTACTCATGGCGATATTACCATATCCTTAGCGAAACTAGGACTAAAACCTCAGAAGGCCTTTGCCTCAGAAGCTGATATTGTCCACTTTACAAGAAATTACTTCTTGTAGGCATTTGTAGGCAAGAGCCCACTAGTGTGTGACACTGATTTTAGCATTTTTAAAAGCAAATTTTAACAGCCAAAGTAAGCAATGTCGAGACAAATATATGGCATATTCAGCTATATACTGTATCTTAAAGCAGAACTATGGGGTTAGGGCTTTTCCCCATAGTTCTCCATAGGGTAACGGGAGGACACAAACTAGCGTCCTCCCGTCACCCTAAGCTCAGTATACCGCGAGCTACAGCTCACGGTATACTTACACGCCGCAGTAAATCTCTGCCTCTAGATAATAAACCTATCTAGAGGCAGAGCCAGCTGTACCTGCCCCCTCCCCGTCCGTTCCACCAGTCAGCGCTGGAGGATCGGAGCGGGGAGGGGGGAAGGCCGGTATGTGTTCGCTCACTTCCCGATCTACTGAGCCGACCTGTGACAGTTCCATTGTCACAGGTCGGCTTGAACTATGAGGATGAGTGAAAAGCACTCACCTCATAGTTCTCCTTTAAAGGATGAATTTCCAACTTCCAGGGGCAAAAAATTACAAAAGATGCAAATGACATATACACATGTACAACATCAGGGGAACTGGAAAGAATGGGTGATATAAGTGGGGAAAAACAGAGAAGAGAAAAAGAAGTGGGGTGAAAGGGGGGGGTCACTATTCATACATACGAATAGTTATTATGTTTTAAGATGTTTGTTAGCTAGCGGTAGGGAAATGGATTCATAATTCACTAGATTCATTGTTCAGGCTATCAATAATTATTTACAAATCATCAGATGCTTGAAATAGGACTAACAAGTCCATGTTAGAAAGAAGGTATCTATTTTATCATCGTTGCCAGCTTACAGGCTCTCCATGTACATACAGATTTTTCATGATTGCAGCCAAGGCTGTCAGAGATGGAGTGTCAGATTATTTTCAGGATATGGAAATGCAGGACTAAGCCTCCAGAGAATCTGGGCTTTATCAAGGTTTTAACTTCTTTTTTCAGAGAATCTCAGCCCCAGATAAACTTTATGGCTGCTGATTGTAGACAGTGAAAGTCTACAGAGAGAGAGAACACAAATCTATAATTGCCAGAGAAGAAATACATAGTAATAAACTGTCTGCACATGCAAGTTTGAGTTTAAAGGGATAATTTCTGAGTTGGACATGTGTTCCAAAAGAAGTATATGCAAGAGGGTATAAAGGGCTTCCTTGCCTGGTCTCCCCGTGAATAGGCAAGAAGCAGGGAGTTGGTCACCCGCATTTTAGTGGTGGGATTTGTGTGTAGGGCCATCAATTTGGAGACAAAGGTTTCACCTAGGTGGGACAAAGCAAACTTCTGGAAGGAACAATGGATCCTGCCAAAGGCATTCTCCACATTTACTTCTCCACATCTACTGCAAGAGAGCACAGGGAAATAAGAGAAATAATGATGGTGCATGTGGTATTGTCACAAAAAATGCTTGATGGACTTGGGTGGAAAATCCACCAGAACATTTTCTTAGAATTCAAATGAGGGCTTTCACTAGGCCAGTCAGTAACACTATATTTTTTCTTTTGTGAGCCATTCCTTTGTGATTTTGTCAGTGTGCTTCTGATTATTATCATATTAAAAGATCCATGTCCCTCTCAGCTTTAACTTTCTCACCCATCAAACTTTATGATGCAGAATTCATACTTGACTCGATGACAGCAAGCTTCCCATGCCTTGAAGCAGCAACGCAACTCCAAACCAACTCCAAACCACAACATTTCCAGTACCATGTTTCAGAGTTGGTATGAGGTTCTTCTACTGAAATGCTGTCTTCAGTTGTGCCAGCCAGGTCCACTGGTACTGTGGCCAAACAAGTCACCAGTCCAAAGAACATTGTTCCAAAAGGTCTGGTATTTGGCTAACTATAGCCTTGCTTTATTGTTAATTGTTTACAGAAAAAGCTTTTCCTTGCATACCACACTTAAATAGGTGCAATCTCTTTCTGGTTGTAGATGCATGCACTTTGACACCAACTGTTGCAAAAATTACATGCAGATCCCACAATGCAGTTTTGGGGTTCTTGCAGACTAATTTTAACATCAAATGGTCACTTCCAGTCTTGGAGAAATCCGCAGCTGTTTGATCTCTACACCACTTGTGGATTATTTTCCTTAGTGATATGATTGAGTTCAAATAATCTTTTAAAATCCTTTTCCCAGATTTATGGGCATCCACAATCTTCTTTTTAATATTAACAACCTGATTCTAATTTCAGGAAAAATAAATGGTGGTCAAGTAAGGGTGTACTTACTTTTTTTGTGACAAATTGGCATCTTCATTCATTTAGATTATGAGAATGAATGCACCCAGGGTTATTCACTAAAGGGTGAAGAGTTTGGGAGGGCAGGAGAAGTGAACAATCTAGGACAACATAGCTGAACTGGAAAGTGAGCTGAATTGGAGAACATTTCCAAATCGGCTATTTTGGCCTAGATTGTTCACTTCACCTGCCTTCTCCAAACTCTTCACCCTTTTGTGAATAATCCTGACCATGTCAATTGTATGTGTCATTTGTTCAAGTATTGCCTGTTGAAAAAGTCAACAATCTTCATAAAGTGTTTGAGTATAATTACTTTTTTACAAGACTATAAATATACATTCTGTACATACAGAGATTGCAACACCAGTGTAACAATGTATTAATCCAATCTGGAAGCAGCAATGAATCAGCAGAAACAGTTTAAGGCTAGTGCCCTTTCTCAAACCTTACATACATATGTTTAACACTTTGTAACATGAAGTTTAAATGGACACATACATTAACATAACAGGCAGAATCAAAAGAATAGCTTTATGGTACAATTGCATATTATAAACTGGAAGATAGAATATAATTATTCAATGAACAGTAAACAGCATATAACACATGTACCCTGTTAAATAGCATAGCACCATGTTTGACTTTTGGATGTTCTTTGGTTGTCTAGCAATCTGCATTAAAAAAAACTGCCAACTATTACCACCAATACCATGCAAATCATAGTGTTGCTCAGCCCCCTCTCATGCTATCTACATCCAGGGATTGCAAAGCCTGACTGGAAACTGCTTGAACATGCTTTCTTTGTACCCTGAAGCTATAATAGACATAGATAGCATGAAGGAGTTGAGCGACACCATGAGTTGTATAGTATCGCTGGTAGTAACTGTCATTCCAGTGCTGACTGCTTGAAAATCAGAGTGCAGACAAAATTCAAACATTATTATTATTATTATACAGGATTTATATAGCGCCAACAGTTTGCAGATTGCTTTACTAAATAAGGAAGACATTACAATCACAATACAATTCAAGACAAGATGGTAAGGAGGGCCCTGCCCGTGAGGGCTTACAATCTAAAAATTATGCCACAAATGTATCAAGGTACAGGTACAGGTGTTATATGGTTGTTTATTGAGTAATTCTTGGGTAACCTTCCATTTTAAAGTATAGAAACTATGGTATGAATTTTTAATCAGAGGATGACAGCTATTTAATGAAAAATTACCTGAAGAAATAAAAAAAAAAACGGGAATGCTAAACATGTTACAAAAACATATAAGCCCTTACGTTGTATGGTATTTCAATCCACCTTTCTTTGTTTTAATCCCAACTCATAATTACCCTGAACAGTGTTTTACTTAGGTCAATAACAGTATATTTTAATTGAGGCACAGCATGTCTATGATATCAGTAAAATCTCTAGCCACAGGTAGTTTTTCGAACCATTATTATTGGGAATATTTATGTTCTGCTATGTATTCTTTAATCTTTTTTTTTTTAAGCATGTAAATCTTTATTGGGTTTTACAAAGTACCATACAAAATGCAACTGTTAGATGAAATAGATCAAGCATAAACGTATACAGACAGGTTGCCAGCCGGCTCCCTGATTATTTCCATCTTTGTATAATATAAGATCTTATACTACAATTCAAATCAAACATTGAAAGCAAATGTTCACATATTCTACAAGCGGGTGATCTTATATTATCAGATCACTAGTTGAAATAATTGAAATAATATTGACAAGTTAACCCAGTTTCGGAGGAAGCGGGAAGGAATGGTGACAGGTGGAGGGTATCCCCATGATACGTGTTTTGTCATTGAGGTTGATCCTCATGGGATAGGATGTAATAGAGGGGCTGGAGTGGTGGAATAGGTGTGAGTACAGAGGGTGGAAAGGCAATGCAATAGGTGTATTCTGTCTTGTGGGAAGATACCGGGAAATGGACGTGAAAGGTAGGTCATACTTTAAGATTCGATGAGGGGAGGTAGTTTCTTCAAATGGCTGCCTCTCCAACTTATCTCTCGATACACAATAAAACGAATATGTACAAACATTCTTAGTCAGACAAGTCACAAAACATCAAGTTCACCCAGAGATCCATCCAATTTAGCTAGTAAATACCGTATTTAACTTGTGTAGCAAGAAATTGGTCCAAGTCTTAAAGAATCTACCAGTTAAGTGAAGGTTATGTTTAGTATCGAGTTTCTGAATGAGCATGAGGTGGTGTAAGGTAGTCTTTACATCCGCCAGAGTGGGCGGATTGGGGAGAAGCCAGGCCCTAAGAATTTCCTTTTTAGCTGCCAAAAGGCAGTAGTGCTCCCATTGGGACAATGAAGTTGGAGGAGGGGTCCTGTATTACCTGAAATAGGCAGTAAAAGGGGGTTAGCGACCCTAAGTGCGGATGTAACCGTGACATATAGCGAATTAAACTTTCCCAAAATCCCTGGATGTTGGGGCATTGCCAAAAAAGGTGAGTTAGATCAGGCCGGGGAGTCTGACATTTAGGGCAGGCTTGAAGCCATGCAGAATGTGGACGTGTGGGACCAAAGTTGAAGGCACAGTAAGCCCTGTTAATTCATTTAAATTGTATTTCTCTCCACTGTTCGCTATGTATATTTTTGCACACTGCGTGCCAGCTCCTGAGCATTAGGTCGTAGGTATCTTCAGGGGATATTTGTAAAAGTGTGGCCCACTTGTGAGCATAGCAGGGTAACTTTGAGGCTGTGTCCCCCGGGGAAGGGCGAAGTATAGAGTATGCCCGAGAGAAGGAGGTGATCTGACCATATTGAAGAAAGTGATCCTGGGTCAGTTGACGAGATGCTATCAATTCTGTTAGAGTCCTGCATTCTCCCTGGGGATTCAAAAGGTCCTGTAGTGTCCGAATACCTTGGACATGCCAGGTTTTATAGATGCCCGACGAAATACCCATGGGGAATGCAGGAGAAGACAGAATGGGCATGAGTGGGGTTGTTGTGCCAGGGAGTTTACTTAGTTTTCATATCTCCCTCCATGAAATCACTGTGTCCCTAATGAGGACATTCTGTTTAATTGATGGTGGTAGTTTTTGTAAGGGTGTGTGTAATACTCCTGCAAGGGACCACGGATGCACCAAACGCTGCTCCAATCCCGTGTTAGAGTAATGTTCAGTATTGTGCGACCAGTCTCGCACATGCCGGGAGAGGCATGCTAAATTATATAGTCGTATGTCTGGTAAGTTCGCCCCTAATTGGGACTTCGGGTTTTGGAGCGTCTCTTTAATCTTTAGTGTGGCCTTCACTATTTAATAAAAAGCACAAGGGCGCTTTATTATGTAGATTACATAATCATAATAAAGAATCCTCTTTTGCACATAATCTGTCTCATATAGATGTGAGGGAATGTTTGCCCTTTATTCAGAATATACATACAGAATATACAGAATATACATACACATATATATATATATATATACACACAGTATACTTATATATATATTGTATGCAATCACATTCCTGATGATCCGTTGTTTATGCAATTCCCCTATAGTCATGTTCTTGTTAACAATTTGAGCCAGCACAGTCCCATGGCCAATTGTCAATTCTTTGCTGATTTGCACACATCTCTGTTGATGGCATTTAGCCACGCACGAGCTGAGCCCACTTCTATTTATCATAACAAGAAAAGCTGTAAGATATATTTAAATGTGCCGTATGTGAAGCACTTTTATTTCTACTATATTTTGTCACTGTTCCAGTTTACTTCCCACTTGAGAAAAGATGAATTCAAAATATCATCTACCCACATATTCTCCAAAGATACTTATCTGTAGGTAGATGACCCAACCTGCCAGTTATATTTTTAAAGCGACTATTTGTCAATCATAATAAATAAGTGCAAACAAAACAAAACAAAATAATCAGTTAAGGGCAAGGTAATAGTTTGTTGGCACAATTAACTAGCACAATTAATTGAAGCTCAGTGTTTAAAAACATTTAAATGCTAGGAATATAGGAATTATTTTAGTATTAACACTAGTAATATTAACATTGATGTCAGGAAAACTTTGCCTAGTCCAGTCAGGTGAAACATAAGTGAGCATCAGACCCTCCAAGTCGCTTTCTTGCTTCAGGACTGGTAAAGTGGCCCTTTACCCTCTTTGACTAAAAATTACACCAGCATGCAGCTCTGCATGCTGATATGAAATAAACTTACATTCATTAGCTAAACAAACATATTTTTCTTTTACTTACAATTTATTTTGTTCTACCTCCTGATATACTTGGCACAAATAATGTAATCACAACCCAGCATTGCATTCTGGGAAAGTTACATCAGAAGTGCATTGCTTGGAAATCTCATCTGTAATCTCATAAGATCTCGGGGAAAGGCATATTCCTCCCCTGAGATGATGTGCATGGTCACGTGTCCTTGTCAAATGTGCCAGAGTTCCAGGAAGTAAAGGGAGATGGATTCATCTGCCCTTACTTAAAATGGCCACTGTGAGAAGAATGAGGAGGGAAAAAAATAAGGTATGCAAAAAAATTAAAAGCCTGCAATTATGTGTAAGCATCTGTTTGTAGATTGCCATCACTAATCATTTCTTAAGGTGCCTTTGTTGTTATTTTGAAGATATGGCTAAAGCTCCTCTTTAAACCCTTCCACACCGATGATTTTTCAGTTCCTTAATGACCGGTGACAGAATAATCCCATCATGCGGTACAATGAGAGCTGGTCCATGCATGGGCCAGCACTCATGGAGTTAATGATGTTGATGGGTCCCTCAGGGTCCGAGGTAGACCCTCAACAGCAATTTAGGTGGTCACAGCACAGTGATCGCTGCAATAGTTGATCGCTGTGATCATCGTGCTGTGACAGCCACCGAGGCGACATTCAGCTCACTGTGTTGTAGAGCTGGAAGCCGGGTGTGTATTACAAAGTCTCTGAGGAGAATACAGTATCTCCTCAGAATACTTAGCATCAAAAGCCCCTGTAAATAAAAAAATAACCCCTTAGTGCCCCCTAGTTTAAAAAAATGTAAACAGTTTAACCCCACACATTACCAGAATACAACATTTTAACTAAAGTAAGCCTTTCATTTTTACCAATCTTATCAGATTCAGCAGTGTTCCTATTCCCCTTTGTCTATCTGTACATGGTTACCATATCATATGCATGCTTACAATCTTAGGATACAGACATTAATTTTCAATTTGTCATTTTCCAGTATTTGTCATATGTTAATAAGATTTCATAACCTGATAGGGAACTAATTCCCCGGCATCCCCATCATTCTGTGTGACAGGTGTAGTGGCCAGAGGGAGAGCAAAGTAAACACTGAACCTGTGATTTTATCAGCACCAGTGTTACTGAGCTGCACTGAGGATCGAATATCTGGTATGCATTTGCTAGAATGCACACCTGTTGGTTGGCATACCATGGTACAAGGGAAAGGCCATGTTTGAAGAATGTGTATGTGTTTTTGCAATCAAAATAAAAATCCCCCCAAAAAATAAAAATAAATATACAGTATATAGTTAGCACTCCTTAGTTTTGCAAGTACATGCAGCTAGGACCTGCTCATCTGCTGCTCTGCATACAAATAGTTGGGGTTGCAGCACATAATGAATCTTTATTTTCAAAGCAGTCCCAATAAAAAAGTTTACCCAGCACAATTCCCGGTAACTCACAGAAATGTTGTCAACGCATACAGAACATCACCTGAAATAGAACTCTATTTTAGGGGATGTTTTGAAAGAGTAATTCAAATGTTTGTCAAACTTAAAAAAAAAACTTTATTTAACCCAATACTATTGCATGAATATACTGTATATATGCACATACAGTATATCCTAGATCAGGGCTCAAAATGTCAAGTCCTGAGCTACTAGCCAGGCCTTAAGAGTTACTCGCCACCAGTCGAGTTCGGCTCCGCACACTCCTTTGGCGTGACTCAGTTCCGCCACAGCCATCCCCATAAAGCCGGGAGATTTGAAATGCTCAGTGTCTTAGTATACCTAAAGCGCTGAGCATTTCCCGGCTGACTACCTCTCTCACTGCTGCTCCGTCCTGTACCTCAGCTCTTACCCTCCACGACGAGGCAGTCTGCCTGTGAAATCTGCAGCCTGTCAGATCCCCTGTCTGGAGACAGACAATCTCCAGTACTCTACCTCGATCTGCATGCTAAGCTGGGTGTAAAGGGAAACAGCCGGACCCTGTTGCAGGATATCGCAGCCCAGCTCTCGGCACTCTGGACTCGCTTCCTTAAAGGCACAGTACACCAGAACAACCACTCAACAACTACCAGCTGCCATCCGGAGGAGCAATCCTTACAGAGAGAGCAACTAATAGCAAGTATCATCTCCTTATATTGCTATAATTGGAAACAGCATGTATGGGCAGCTGTGCCGCAGGGATGGAGAGGCTGTTGTTTTGGACCTGCTCACAAATTTAGATGGGATCAAAGATTCCGTACTTGTATCTGCCGCCTGGCCTGATTATACAGAGTATACCCTCGGAGATAAAATGAAATCACGCCAACATCAGTCAGTGTAAAAACACTTCCCCTTTTTATTCCTCTGCTTTTCATGGTTTTATTTAACAGGTGAACGTGTATATTTGAGTGTAACATTGCAGAAAAGTATTTTAGTTTATATATTCTAGCTTATCATTGGTTAGATCCATTTATGCATAACTTCCTGCCAAGATGTTTATAGATGTTTATATCTTTCGTCTTGGGTGTGTTGTCTGAAGAGGAGGCGCCAACTTGGTTCCTATTTCTACTGCGTACTTCGGATCTGGGGGGGGTGCTTAGCACCAATTTCTGAGCAAGGTTTTGAGGAAGGCAAACGAGCAAAAAGCAAATTAACATATATATTACAATTGATCTATTGAGATAGGCATTTTGTCATAATCAT
>NW_017306675.1:1222870-1235348 GCF_000935625.1 Nanorana parkeri
GGGGGGGGGTTTCTGAGTAAGGTTTTGAGTAAGGAGTGCAAAGAAGAGCAGAGGGCAAATTAGCATATATATTACAGTTGATCTATTGAGATAGACATTTTGTCATAATCATACTTCACCACTTCCATTACACTGTCACCAGCAGAATGTGCTGCAGGCACAGCTGGGCAGCACATTCTGCTGTGTGAGGACCCGACCCTCTTAGCCCTGGCCGTGGAGATGAATTGACCTCAGCATCTGTGCTTGCACACAGACCAATATTATCGAGGAAACCGGGATTTATTTACAAAGTATTTTGTTTAAATTGTTAATTGTGACTGTTAATAATATTCCATCCATCATTCACTGCCTCCCATCATTTCCTGCCATGGACGGCATATTATTAACAGTCACAATTAACAATTTAAACAAAATACTTTGTAAATAAATGGCGGTTTCCTCGTTAATCCCGTCTGTGCGTAAGCGCAGATACTGGGTCGGCGTTCGACAGAACACCAGCACTAAAATTTTAAACAAGTGGTTGCCTGAGGTCCCGCGATTGCTGCGGACCTCGGCAGCCTTCCTGTTAACCATGCGGTGCTATGGCGGTTGGGGGGGCCCTTCATGGTTTCTTGCACCGGGGCCCTGTAGGTTCTAGTTACGCCACTGCCAGGATGCTTCAATAGCGGCCTTCAGCTCTTCTGCATTGTTCGGAACCCATTAGTTGAGAACTAGGGCTCTACAGGAATATATAGAGATTGTTTTTTTCTTTCTAAAAACTGGTGAACTTCAGACCTACAGCATTTGGAATACAAGCTGCAAATCCCAAAATTATTTTATTAGCCAGGACATTGCCTGGTGGTGCTTTAAATTCTCAGTAGCTGGAAGCTCATGTGTTACATGCTTATAGCAGTAGTCTACTACTACTACTACTACTACTACTACTACTACTACTGCTACATACTAAGCAATGAAAATAATCGCAGTGCAGCAATATAAAGTGTCAGGTACAAAAAGCAGTTACAAAGAGCAATGTGTTTTGTAAATTTGCTTTTACATATAAGATATAACCACATGGCTTGGCATGGCTTCTCATTTATCAGGTCACGGGGAATTCACCCATCTTCCTAGAATGGTTAGATGGAATACTGACATCTGCAAATTGTGCATTTTCGTGGCAGATGTGTGCTCCATATTAATAGGCCAAGGAAATGAAGTAATGTTCAAATCTTACAAGAATGTCTCTTGTTTAGTGTTGATGATTTATACAGATTGTAACCTTTTCACTGCCAGATATATTTGGGTTATCCTCTAATATTCCCATTGTTGTTCTACTATAGGTTTGCTTGAAATAACTTCTTTAATTCTGTGCTCACATTTTATACTACTTTTTTTAATTTATGAACTATTGTGTGCACACAATTTAACTTTTGAGAATAATAAAAAACTATAACGTGTGGTGTGTAATGAGTCCCTTTTGTATAGTACAGTACCTGTGTGAGAAGGCTTTGTTGGGAGAAGCTGTACCCCTATTCACAGAACACATACTGGTTTTGAGCATTGGATCAGTGAAGAGATGTAGCTTCATTTTCCGAGAGCTTGTACATGCACCAAGTCATTAAAGGGACACTTATGTCGAAATCTTCTCACAAACTGTATTGATGCATGACCCCTCTCTGCATGAGGGATATGCATCTAAACAAAAACTATTTGTTGTTACAGTTTCTTATCAAGTTATAAAAGGTATCTATTTTTTATCTTACTACAGCATGCAAAAACAATAACATGAAGACGTATGAATTACCTTATTATCAGTGGCGTAACAATCGCCATAGCGACCCAGGCGGCCGCTATGGGGCCCGGGCACAGGGGGGCCCGGCCAGGGCATCCCTCTGATGCCATGTGGGCCGCCTGGATTGAAATTTCGAACTCATCGAGTTCTCGGACCGCCGCAGTGAAGGAGGAGGCGGGGGCCTGACCTAAAAGCAACCTTGCCTCCTCTTACATCACTGGCCAGTGACCCAAGAGCAGGTGGGGCCAGTGATGTAAGAGGAGGCAGGGCCCATCGATAGGAGGCAGGGCCCGGGTACGGAAGAGGAGGCGGGGCCTGGCGACCACGGAGGCGGACAGCGCTGACAGGTAAGAGGTGTGCAGCCCATCTGAGACCCTGCAGAGCCCACTATAGAGAGTCTATGGTGGGCTCTGCAGGGTCACTCTCAGGCTCTGCAAGTGGCATAACTAGCAATCACGGGGCCCAATACAAAATTTTGCTATGGTGCCCTGTGATTTCTAGTTACGCCCCTGCTTATTATGTTTACATTTGCTGCCCGTATATTTTAAACTGGACAAAAAATGAATGCAAAGATTCATTCCCCTAACAAAATTCCTTGATTACCTAACCCTGTTTAACTATGCAAAAAAATCAAACAAACCAATCATAACATGGGGGATGTACACTGAGTGGCCAGTTTATTATGACCACCTGACGTTTGTAGGCAAATTAGCTATAATTAGCTATAATTTTGCGCTGAAGTTGCTAGAGGGTCAGACCATTATAAATAGGGAAGCAGGTTGTTTACCACGACAGTAGAAGTGATTTTTTTTGCGTAAATCGCGTAAACAACGCGATTTAACAGCCTTTGAATGTGGGATGATTGTTGGTGCGAGCCATGGAGCGAGTATCAGCAAAACAGCAGAATTCGTTAAATGTTCAAGAGGGGCTGATTGTTAAAGTGTTTAAAGACTGGACTGTCAGCAGAAAATCTGGGTCTGAACGTGCGAATTATCGTCGTCAGCGACTAGTGTTAGGGCAGAACGGAGAGTGGCAAGACTGGTACAAGACAACAGAAGGGCAACAGTGCAGTGTCAGATTCCTCGCATCACCTTTCAACATCTCGTGGAGTCATCTCGTGGCCCAACGAAGTCATCTCGTAGAGTCCTCTCGCGGCCCAACGAAGTACTGATGGGGTGGTCATAATAATCTGGCCACTCAGTGTATAGTGCTCAAACCCAAAAATAAATAAACAGAAATTACCTGAAGTTAATTGAACCAAATTTCATGAAAAGCAATAGAGGTATAGTTCCATTTTATTATCTTGCAGAAATGATCATTTAAAAAAAATAATGTTTCTGAGAAAATATAACTTGCAAAGAGAAAAAATGAAAACAAATTTACATAATACATAAGGGTCAAAATCATTATTATGAGCCTTGTGGCTATACAGGCTATATTCAGGCTACTTTCATCTTACTAAGTGTTAAAAAACATATCTCCTGAGTCTTCATATATTGTCAATGTGCCTGTTATAGTAAATGTTACTTAAGTGTTGATGAAATACTTACTTATACACATAATATATTCAAGGCAGGCATTTTAGGATATATACAGTAAACAGCTAAAAATCATACATACTCTAAACAGCTAAAAATCAGAGGGGCCTGGGAGCTCCCAAACTAATTAAAAAATTCCATGTGACAAAACTGTCTCAACTTAAAACCTTCAATTTCAAAACTACACACTGACCATTAACTGAAATTGAATGTCATTTATTCCACCTAAGTCAATTGATCACTTAAAGCACATTTCCACCTTTGTAAGTAATTAGCATTTATTGTGGTAATTAGGGATGCACCGATATCGATACTAGTATTGGTGCCGATACCGAGTATTTGGGTAACTTAATGGAAGCTGGTCAATCAAGAAGCCAGGCAGCGAGTCATTACATTGGCTTCCTGATTGTCACTGGCTTCCTGATTGGCCAGAAAGCCGGCTCTATGCTTCCTCATCACCTGGGAAGCTGGGTGGCGAGTCATTACATGCCGTACGGCATCCTGGCTAATCAGAAAGCTGGGCGGCAAGTCATTACACACCACCCAGCTTCCTTGATGGGACTTCCAGTAACTGTATTCGGTATCAGTGAGTACCTAAACAAAAATATTTGTACTTGTACTCGTACTCGATGCCAAAAAAATAGTAGAAGTGCATCCCTAGTGGTAATGTAGAGGTGAACTGATGATGTATATGTGTGTGCATTTTCATGACTCATATTGGCTTTTAAAAAAAATTTATGGACTTTTAATGGGCCTGAGTCCTACAAATTAAAAATTTCCTTCACAGGAAACTCAATCTGACACTGAGGTTAGATTGTGTTGTACAGGCTGTAAAGCAGCTGACACCCTCACTGTGAGTCATTGTAACAATATCACTGTTCAGGGGCAGTTGCCACTATGAATTTTGATGAATGTTGGAGAGCTCAGAGAGAGAGAGCTCAGTTTCCACAGAGAAGCTTGTGCACAAGGGAAACATAGCATTGTGGGAAATGTAGTTTTCCATGCTCTACATTGTAGTTCCCACTGTTCACAGCAACCTAAAAATTACACAGACTGCCTGCAGAGCAAAGAGGTGGCCATTTAAAAATAGTAATGAGGAGATGAAGAGGATAGCTACCAAAAGATATGTTTCTGTGTTCATATACAGCAACTGCATATGTCTGATTCATGTGCACTTGGTATACATTCCTGGCATATGGTGTTTTTAAATATACCTCCACAAAGGTGGAAATGGGCTTTAATTTGGCTTCTAGCTTGGGACAGACCTACAATCATGTGCCCTTTACTTTCAATCTCTCACAGCTTTAGGGACCACCTTTGTACCAGGCACATGCTTAAATTGTCTTATAACCCACCTTCATGTCTTTCATTGATTGGTTTACTTACTTCTGTATTGTCTTAATATCCTGTATTCTCATTCAATATGATCAAGTGGCATACCATGCTACTTCCTCTCTTTATCAATGGAAGGGTTAGGAAATCCTACCCTTGAAGCCCCTCAGCCTCTAACTTCTAACAATTATGGAACATGACCATCAAAACACACAGAACAAGTTGTAATACATGGATGCTAAATGGGCCATGCTTTACTAAAGAATGTAACCACTTTGTAACTTTCAAATGCATAGTTATTTTTTAGAAAATAGAAAGTGCAAATGTGGACAACCAAAATCAGAATGTTTACATCTGCATCTAATAACCCAAATGGATATGTTATTTTTTTTCTGTGGTTATATTTAAAAATGCGCAGTTTAACATTAACTCCATAATCCACTGTAACTAGATTGTTTTTCATCTAATGCTCATGTTGTGCAGTCCAAACAATCATCTATGTGTTTCTTGTGTTTGCAGGGGATTTTACATACACAAAATATTATGGTTACCTTGTGGGATATAATAATGTTGCTTAAGACAACTGATATCCTGTAAATCTCACAGCAGCAGAAAGTGAATCCAAACATTAATGAAAAGCAGCCTTAAAAAAGTCACCATTTGTATAGACAAAGAAGTGGGAGATTATATTGTGAAAGTACTCAGTACATAAAGAGTTAATATTCAATTACCTTATCAATTGTCCTGTCACTTCCATCACTCTTTGTGAGCAATTATCCTACTGTAGTGTATGCAGTTTATTTGTTGGTTGCTAAGGAAAGCTCCTGAACCTATTTACATCCAAGTTAGTGAGTTATGTCCTCCAAGAATGAAGAGAAACTTTTAATGGGAGATAAAGATAATGTAACACTGAGACCATGTGCACTACATTTTATTTCCTAGGAAAAAATGGTGGAGATTGATTTTTAAAAGGCAACACATGCGTGTTTATAGGCCACTAGTGTCTCTATGATATTTTTTATATGTCCCTCTGGTTAACGCCAGTGTATATTGCACATGAATGTTAGATAGGAGAGGAATTTCAACATGATATGATAAGGAGAACATGTTTTAAAGTATACACCAAATCAATCACCAGATTCAAAGAGTAAGATAAATGGTAAGATAAAATAGAACAGTTACAAACATTAAAATGATTCAGTTACACAATAAATATTCTTTAGCAATTCAAAAATAATTCAGTAAATATCCATTTACATATGACCCTGAAATTTGCTTTAAATATATGTAGATGATAATTAATTTGTGCATAGAGTATGGAGCAAATACATTTTAAGACCAAATGATACCAGCTTGAATATCAAAATAACTGGAACTGTCGACATTGCTGTATGATGATAGATTTAAACCATCAAGTTCATGTGTATGTCATTACACATAACACAGTTAAAGGGGAACAGCCTTATATCTCACCAAAACAAACAGGAATGTAGCATACAATGTCATACAACATCATACAATGTCATATAATGACTATGGTATAAAGCACAGCTTACCCTGGTCCGCCCTTATCTCTACAACTAAAACCCTGTGATATGGTGAAATGCATCAGTGGGGTGGACCTTGGGCAGGACACCAGTCCAGCAGAACCCGAAGTGCAGCCAGCTTTTCTTCTGTTTGTATGTGCTTAAAAACATAGATAGAAATTTTACATGGGTTATACGTACAACTTATTTTGATAAGATCATGCAAGAGAGTGTTGCCACTCAAGTAAAATAATGCCCTTGTATGATATATTTACATTGTGTTTGAATTAATGACATCACTATGCCTTGTGAAGTAGCATTGTTGGAAGAAAATGATTTCTTCTGAAAACATTCTGTACTGTCGGGTGTTATTTTCATACGGCAGGGGCAGCCTTACAAGGAAAAAAATAAAATACATTGATTAAAAAATTATACCTAACGTAAATCTGTAAATAAAATTTAACAAAAATAAAACTACCTTAAAAGTTGTGATATATTAATGTGGGACTCCCCAGACTATAAACTAAAGAAAAGGGGAAGTTTTCACAAGTTCTTCACCATGTATGATTTAGAGGCACTATTGCCTTTGCCAAACCCCGCATGTTATACCATGGCACAGACTTTAGGGCTTTAGGCTTACATTCTTATGCAAGCTCCCACAAACAAAACACAACTTAAAGTTGTGTCTTAGGCCTGGTTCACACCTGAATGTTTTGTAGCTCGTTCAACGCTCGATGAACGCTCTACAAAACGCTCAAACATCTAAATCCCATTGTATTCAATGGGTCTGGTTCACACCTTGCCGTATTTCCGTCCGTCCGAACGCGATACAAAACGGCCTACGCCCTTTGCCCTCGTTCACACCTGAACGTTTTGTAGCGCGTTCTACGCTCGACGAACGCTCTACAAAACGCTCAAAAATATAAATACCATTGTATTCAATGGTCTCGTTCCCACCTTGGCGTATTTCTGCCCGTCCCTAACGCGCTACAAAACGGCCCACGCCTGAAAAGGTACATGTACTACTTTGGGCCGTTTTGTTGCGCGTTTCCATTGGGATACAGCCAAGTAGCCTTGGTCGCGCAACTTTTTTACAGCGAATCGCGGTAAAAAAACCGTGTGACGGTCGCGCGACAGACGCGCATATGCAATACGCCTAGGTGTGAACGAGATGTACTTCTTTGGGGCATTTTGGTCTCGCGTTTTCCTTTGGGATGTAGCCCTCGGAAACGGGCGTTTGTTGCACGTTTTTTTACCACAGACGCGCATATTCAATACGCCTAGGTGTGAACCCAGCCTTACATTTTTAAAATATGCAAACTGTCATTCCTGTCCATGTTTTCTTACAAGAGAAAAATAAATAATACAAAAATTGTAAATGATAAAAATAGCAAAAATAAAGATGGCAGTGGAGATATGTTAATATGGGACTGTCCAGGCAAGAAACTTTGTGCTAAATATGGGACGAATTGCAGTGATAGTTTTTTGTGAGTAATCCCATCTATTAGGCCATGAAGTGTGTGCTCTATGAGGATCCTGAGAGGGAAAATGCTACTAATTCATGCCTCATCCCTGCTTACTATTTTAGTCATCTTTTAAAAAGGGGCCACCTGGCCACCGGCAGGGTGAAAAAAACAGCTCTCCAGAGCCTGTCCTCATGTCATAAATACATAGAAGGAGGAGGAAGTGGAGAATTAGGGACGGGAGGTGAAGCTGGAGGTGGAAGAGGGGTACGAGGAGTATGTCACATCAGAAATGCTTGCCACCTACTACCTCCATGTAATAGCACCTATACAGACCCTTTTAGGCTTCCTGTAAACTTTTTATGCTCCTGATTTGGGAAAGGCGTATGCCTATGGCTGTAGAATTCTACACTTAATTTTTGTGCTGCCTGCCTGCCTTCCCCCTGCATTGTGGAAGGGCAGGCAGCCTATGGCCCCAGGTATGCCTCAAATTCCCTGACTATAATGAAATAGATATTTAAAAAAAACAGCTGGCTGTTGAGTGCCTAGGAGGAGAAAGATTATGCAGGTCATGCAGAGGATGGTGCGTTGCCGCAAGAGGAAATCCGCGCCAACGGCGCATGCGCCAAAGATGCATCAGTGCGCCAACAGGCGCATGCGCAGAAGACCTGATGGAAAAAGGCAGGAAAATGCCCAGGAAGTGACCTCAAACTGATGGAAAAAGGCGGGAAAATGCCCAGGATGCGCACAGGAAGGGACCTCAAACTTCAATCATCACTTCCCTACAGGGCCGCCGTCAGGGGGGTACGGCCGACACTCAAGTAAGGGGCCCGGCCAGCCTCATGGGCCCGCGAACCTTACCTGGGTGACGGCCGTACAGGTGACTGTAGGGAAGCCGGGGCCCGCACACTCTACATCGTAACCTCGGGTGCTGTGCGAGCCTCCGGTGTCCCCCCTGTGTCCACTGCACATTAGGTTTTTAAAGATGGCCACCGCGAGTAGCGGCGGCCATCTTTAAACCTGGCAAGTGCCCACATCCCATTTAATATATTGCTGAAACGGCAATATATTAAATGAAAATCAATCCCCTAGTGGGGAATCAGTATGATCTGCATCTCTTGCTGATGCAGACCATACTGATCGCTCCCTTGTGGGGCCTCTGCTAACATGCAGGGGGCTATTAGTATGGTCTGCAGAGCACACTGATTCTTCACTGAAGCCCAGGGATGCAGCCCCCTTCCTGCAAAAAAGCAGGAGAGGGGGACATTTTTAATGAACTATTATTAGTTGTGAGAGTGTGTTTTATTGTGTGTTTTTTAATGAGTGTATGTAATTATTATTTTTTTAATGAAGCTATGTGTGTGTTTTTTAATGAGTGTGTTTGATATTTGTGTTTCATTACGTGTGTGTATTTTTTTTTAACCATGATTGCTGTTTAAATACAAGCGATCTGGCGTCCGGATCGCTTGTACACTACAGCGCCGTGTCCCCCTCTGCAGCTGCTGGTGCTGCCGTCAGCTTCCCGGGCTCATCTGTCCCTTGTGAGAGCCCGGGACCGGTGTGGAGGTTCTCCCCTGACAGATCGGAGGAGAGATCAGCAGCTTCTAGCCACGGATCTCTCCTTTGATCACTGGACATCGGAATTCAGGTGCATTTCATCACTTCTGGTGTCACTGGGCACATTCTCCGGCTCCTAGAGCCAGAAGAAGCCGGTGAAGCAGATCTCGGCTTCATCAGCTTCTTTGGGGTCCCTAGGTGACACAAGGGGTCTGCAAGACCCCTGATGTCTCTGTGACGGACCCCCGTACTCAGGATGAGTATGTCCGCCGCTGTCTTCTTCCTTGCTGAGGAGATCTTGCAACCTGAAGATCCTTAGCTCCCAGTTTCCCCAGTCACTAGCCAAGGCTTGAGTGTAGGTGGAACAAACTCTGATTTATTGAGAAACTGCACAAACTTTTATACAGAAAGTGATCAGATCAGAATATAATCCCATCACATCCACCTTCCCCTCCCCAGAAATCCTGTCTTCACAACACCACAGGTGGCCACCTGCTAAATAGCTCCAGACAGCCATAGCAGTAGCCTGGCCAGAATGTCATTGTTCTGAGCTCCCTCAGAGAACAATGGGAGATAACGAGGGATGGTGCTGATAGTCTTTCCATAACCAGGTCACACAGCATAACGCACTCAAACATAACTCAATACCAATACACATTTAACTTATAAACCATGTCGTCACAGTCTCCATAAAGAGGACCTGTCACATTATATTTGCTATTACATAGGGGACTTGTTAGCCCCCAATGTGATAGCAATAAAGCTGAGTGTGAAAAAAAGTTTTTAAAAATTAAAGTAACAAAAAAATTCAAAACTTTTTTTAACCACTTGAAGTCCGCTGTGTTAAACCCCCTTCCTGTCCTGGCCATTTTTCAGTATTTAGCGCTCCAGTACTTTGAATGACATTTATTCCGTCATGCAACGCTGTACTGAAACTAATTTCGTACAATTTTTGGGGGGACTCATAGAGCTTTCGTTTGGTGGTGTTTAATATTTACTATATTAACCACATGAAGTCCACTTGAATAAATGTTTCAGTATTCAGCGCTGTGGTACTTTGACTGACATTTATTCTGTCATGCAACGATGTACTGAAATGAATTTTATACCCTTTTTTGGGGACAGATAGAGGTTTCTTTTGGTGGTATTTAATCACTACTGGGGTTTTTATTTATTTATATATTTTTTTACACTTATTGTTATTGCTATTACATAGGGGGATACAATCTCCCTATATATTAGCAAAGGCACACTGACAGGTTCTCTTTATGGAGACATTAGGGGGTCTCTAGGACCACAGGTCTACATCATATAAATATGTAAAGAAAAAAAGTCTTAAACATTTTTAGAAAGCATTTCAGGAATAAAAAAAAGTATATTATTTCCCGTATTAAAAGTGTCATAAATTTGTTTCTAGTATTTCCAACTGAGAGAACAATGGAGCCAAAGATAAATGAAAGTAAGAGTATCAGCAAAGGCTGTAGCTTATAATCTGATCCCAATTTCCCCATGCTGTAAATAAATATACTCTCTGGTTTTGTGGATGTGAATATTCATAGCTGAAAGAAGACAAGGAGAGACTCTGATCAACATCAAAGCCTGCTCATTTGATCAGAGGTTTAGGCATCAACCTTACACAGTGTATGGAACAAGGACTGTGGCCATTTTGCTTTGATCTGCCTCAATCATCTTGACAGCTTTCTCCTCTGAGTGATTGCCTTACTCTTGGAAAGTATTTTGTTTTTCTTTTGCATGCTGAGCTTGATTATTAAATACCACAAGCATAAATAATGCCAACTAAACCATGTGTTATGCAATCTGTAATACAAAGAATGCATTTTAAATATGCCTTTCAAAGACATCTCATGAAAAAATGATTAATACATTGGATTCCATCACCGTTTAGGAGCTGATTAATAGCTGTAATGGTATAAAATGACACCCCCCCCCCTCAAAGGATTCACATTTTGGGATCTGTTTGTGAAACTGTATAAAATATACTTCTGTAACAGATTTGACACAGCACCACAAACCTTCCTTTACTATGCATACACAGAACACAGACATTTTTGCTGTGAACTGCACCTTTAAAGGAGACATTTCCTAATTTTCTACTAAAGTTTCAAAATAAAGGTTGAATGCAACAAATGTTAGCCTTTAAGACACAAATAAACAACTCTCTGCTAGAATGTGGCAAAGAATAGTCTCTCTTTCCACAGGTCCTAACCTGTGACCATGTGTAAATAAATTTAAGATGACTGTAATTGATAATAATGGAAATGTGTGATAACTAGGAGACAACTACCTTTTTGTCTTCGCTGTCTATAGGCACAAGCCTACTATGCATAATGGTAAACCCAGCCCATATGACATAGGGGTCTATTCACAAAGCTGCCGAGGGCAGCCGAGTGAATGACCGATCAGAAGTGAAGTGAGCTGAAGTCAGTACCAGGAATGGTTACCGGGATAGTGCTTGTGTGTAGTCCCAGGAGGCAATGTTGGTGCCTTGATGGTTACCGGGGCTGGGCCCTCTTCTTCCTTTTTGGGCACCCCCAAGTGGCAGAATGCCAGGGCCTAATGTGACTCCGGTAGTTCCAACAGTGTGTATGTATGTATATTTATTTATATGTTAGGGATGCACTGATATATCAGCCGCCAAAACATATCAGCCGAAAATGGCACTTTTGGCATAATGCCGAAAGTGCAATTTTCTGGCCGATACAGCGGTGCATCCCTGTATTCTGTCCTCCCTGCTGGGCACTGCCCTGTGTCCCAGCGGGAGGAGAGAAACTGTGACAGCCGGCCGAGCGCTGTGGGAGGAGAGTGCTGTGAGCGGCCGGCATCTCTCCTCCCACACCGCTCTGCCTCCTGTCACAGTCCGGCAGAGCGGTGTGTGGGCGGAGACAGACTGTGCTATCACAGGAGGCTGAGCTCCCTGCACCGCTCGCTCAGCCTCCTGTGACAGCTGTCAGAAAGGAGAGCCAATGCAAACACTCAGCGATCAGTGATCGCTGAGTGTTTGTACATAATTGAGGACATGCTATGTTTACTATAGCCTCAATTAAGAATTAATGGGAAGTGATCTACATCACCTCCTGTTCATTCATGATTATGGTTATAGTAAACATACTATGTTCTCATGTTATGAATGAACAGGAACACTCATAGAGGATTCCCGTTCATTTATAACAGGGGCTGCAGAAAAAGAGACTCTGTGTCCCCAATCTCTTTTTCTATTCTAAAAGGGAAATATCAGGGGTCTGTTTAGACCCCTAATATTTAAAGTAAAAA
>NW_017306675.1:1235388-1299603 GCF_000935625.1 Nanorana parkeri
GTACTATACTGAAGGATACTTCAGTATCCTTCAGGTGTGGGGACAGTGTGGACATCCTCCTGTGGTTATTTGTGACTAAATTCAACAAGAGAACTCTGGGTGGAAGGAGGTGTTCAGAGGAGTAAGAACTCTCTTGGCTGGAAAGATAACCTCCCCATCGGACTAAATGTTTGTATTGTTCCTGGTATGAAGTGTTTTATACATCTATATTTATGTGTACCCTATATAAAATGACATTAGAAAAAATATATATCAGAAAAACAATTGAAGCCAAGCACAGTCACTATAGAAATAAACGTGTGAGCCCTATCTCTTCAGAGACATGACCATAAATAAATAGAAGGCCTTGTTGCTTACTTGATATTAAGGAAGTGACATCACTTCACTTCACATTGTGACTTATTACAGGCCTGAAATTATGGAAAGACCGCATAAGCCTTGGATGAGGATGTCAAGATTTACATGACTGATATGAATTGGCCTTCCTACAGTATGGGTGCTAGCTCATTCAAATGTACATATGAAGAATAGTTACATTATTCATCATGCTATTTGCAATGGTATTTGACAGCATCGCAAAGCTGAAAATAATAATAATAATAATAGTATTACTATTCGCTTTTTTTTCTCTATTCTCTATCTTTTGTTCCCTTCGTATTATTACACATTTTTCTATGACAGGACCTGCACATTTATTAAAATACCCTGTGTCAGAGCTGCTCAACCAAATTATTTTAAGATTTTTTAAATAGTAATGCTCAGGATGATCTAGGGGCCATGGTAGAAATGATTACTCTTTTATGGGGTACAGACATACAGACTGGCTTCCTTTCGTGATCTAATAATCAGGGTGAAAGATTGTGAGCTCTTTTGACATTTGAAAGTCCATTCTACTCACCTCACCTCCCCTCCAGTGACTCAACATCCGTAAGCTCCCTTGCTGACATTGACATCTTCATCTGATCTTCTTCCAGGTGCAGCATCTTTGGCCATCTTGATTGCCAGGCCTAGGCTCTTGCAAGTGCACCTGAGATACCGACACTGAGCAATGTACACTGAACTGCAGATGCACAGCTTAGTGCACATTCTAAAGAAGTTTGAGAACAGGCAGATAAGTAGCTTTTATTCCAGAACAGACATAGGGGTTGATTTACTAAAGGCAAATAAGCTGTTTTAAAGGAAATTTTCCCTTAGCTTATGGAATGTGAAAATTCACTTTGCAAAGAATAGCCAAACATCAGCAAGGCAAATAAGAAAAACTGTGTTTTTGCTTGCACATGATTGGATGATGGAAGTTAGCAGAGTTTACCTCTTTCATTCAGCTAAAGCAGGGGTAGGCAACCTTGGCTCTCCAGCTGTGCTGAAACTACAAATCCCACAGGCATGATTCCCAGAGGCAGAAGCATGATGGGATTTGTAGTTTCAGCACAGCTGGAGAGCCAAGGTTGCCTACCCCTGAGCTAAAGAGAACAGTCCATTGTAAAGTGCAAATTCTCTGAAAAGTGAACAGCCTATTTGCCTTTAGTAAATTAACCCTATATCATGTCTCTTGTGCAATCAAAAGCCTTCCTGCAAGATTTATTTTAGGTAAAGTTTTCTTTAACTCTTTTGCTGCCACCAATAGTCTTATTTTAGGTAAAGTTTTTCTTTAACTCTTTTGCTGCCACAAAAAAAATCTTACATCAGTAGCATTGCTACCATGCTATCAATCTTCAGCCTGCTATAGATGCTTTTACTCCTGGCTGCTGGCTTTCTAGTAGAAGCCACCCAATCACTTCTACATGCTGCAGAATATGTTCTCCTCCTTATCCTTTAACACAACCTTGCCTTGTGTCCCAAGCTCAGTTGTCCCTCCTGGGTGGACAGGACCATGACGCATGTCAAGATAGAGAGAGGCGAGAGATCAGCGAACATCCATTTGCTGATCTCATAGTAACATAGTAAGTGAGGTTAAATAAAGACAAAGATCCATCTAGTTGATTTCGAAAACTGCAATAAGGTCCCCTCTTAATCGCTTCTTTTCTAGTTGAATACATTTAATTGCTGGAGTTGGTCTTCATAACTCAGGCCTTCTATCTCTTTTAATTAACTTTGTAGCCATTCTCTGGACT
The DNA here is from genome assembly GCF_000935625.1 of Nanorana parkeri. NCBI lineage: Eukaryota > Metazoa > Chordata > Amphibia > Anura > Dicroglossidae > Nanorana > Nanorana parkeri. The sequence goes on from NW_017306675.1 coordinate 1,237,500, forward strand.
CTCACAAGCTCAAGGACATCTTTCCTGAGAGTTGCCGACCAAAACTGCACCACATACTCTAGATAAGGCCGAACCAGTGATTTGTAAAGTGGAAGTATTATTCTTTTATCCCTTGCTACACTCCCTCATTTAATGCAGGACAGTATCCTGTTTGCTTTGCTGGCTGCTGTTTCACATGGCATACTAATGACAAATCTGTGATCTATGAGTAACCTTAGGACTTTCTCCATGTTGACTTCCCTAATATAGCACCCCCCAAGTAGTAATTTGCACACATGTTCTTAGCTCCCATGTGCATAACCTTACATTTTTCACTATTAAATCACATTTGCCATCTTGTGTTTGCATTTGGCTCAGTTTTATCTAGGTCATGTTGAAGTGCATATATTTGCTGTTCAGAATTTACTGCCCTATACAGTTTGGTATCGTCTGCAAAAACCGATAGTACTATGTGTCCCCAGTTATGAATGAACTGAAAGTGCTTTATATCACTTCCTGTTTATTCATGAGTTTCTCAATGGGGAGTAGCACTCTGTACAGAGGCTCCTCCGCATTCACAAACTGGTTGATAGTAAATAGTTTCGGAATGAATGGGAAGCCTCGGTGCTTTCCATTCATTTAGAACAGAGGCTGCAGAAAAAGAGATTGAGGATTGTGTACTCAATTTATTATTCTATTTTAAAAGGGAAATATCAGGGGGATGTTTAGACCACTAATATTGGATGTTTAGACCAATAATAAAACATAAATACAAAATATTTTTAAAAATCCTGGAGGCAGGGCGCTGGGTGATGTCACATGCCTGTTGGGGGGGGGGGGGAGCATGTTTTTTTTCTTGCCTTGGGCACAAAAGGAGCTAGCTACGGCTATGCTCCCACGGTGCTCGTGTGGCTGCCGGCTGAATGTGTTAGACGCCGCAGACGGAAAGGGGCAGGGCACCTCTCCGCGTGTGCAAGGTCTGCCACATTCAGCCACACAAGCACATACTCTCTGGACATGTTCCTGTAGCCAGTTCTCTATCCATGTACACAACATTTCATCTATGCCCATAGACCTCAGCTTGTGTAGTAAGCGTTTATGTGGTACTGTGTCAAACGCTTTAGAAAAATCCAGATATACCACATCCATCGGCCTCCCTCCATCCAGATCTCTACTCACCTCTTCGTAGAATGTTAGTAGGTTGGTCTGACAAGAACGGTCCTTCCTAAATTCATGCTGATTATCATTTATTATACCATTTTCATGAACAAACTCTACTAAGTAGTCCTTTATCATTCCCTCTAACAGTTTGCATACTATTGATGTTAAACTGACTGGTCTGTAGTTCCAAGGTTGGCATCTTGAACCCTTTTTTGAATATCAGTGCTACCGTAGATTTCTGCCAGTCACTTGGTACCCTGCCAGTCATTAAGGAGTCCTTGAAAATGAGGAATAATGGTATCGCTATAACCTGACTGAGTTCTTAAAGTACCTTGGGGTGCAGGTCCTAATCTGGTCCTAATGCTTTATTTGCATTAAGTTTTTCAAGTCTAAGTTGAACCCCGGGTACCGTCAACCACTGTGGTATATTTTGCAATGAGCTACTTGCATTCTTATCTACATTAAACTTGTCTTTTTCCCGAGTGTATAATGAGGAGAAAAAATTATTCAACACCTCGGCCCTCTCCCTGTCGTTTGTGATTAATCTCCCGTTCTCATCTTTTATTGGGCCTATCTGCTCTTTTCTTACCTTTTTACTGTTTATATATTTGTAGAATTTTTTTGGGTTCCTCTTACTGACTGTGGCGATATGCACTTCACACTCTATTTTAGCTGCCCGACTTTCATGTTTACATCTTTTATTACATTCCTTGTAGTTGCGGAATGCCAATGCCGTCCCCTCCATCTTATATTTTTTAAATGCCCTGCTCTGTTCTTTGATGTGTTGTTTTACTGTTTTATTTAGTCATGCAGGCTTGGGTATTGATCTTTTGTTACCCAATGGTATGCACTTGGTAATGGCTTTATCTAATGTATTCTTAAAACAATCCCACTTCTCATCAGTGTTCAGTGTTAGAAATAAGTTGTCCCATTTGGTGACACATACTAGCTGGCGTAGCTTATCAAAGTTTGCCTTTCTGAGGGTTAGTGTTCTTGTTCGACCAACACACTTGTCTTTTCTGTACCCAATAGTAAAAGTAATCACATTGTGATCACTATTACCCAATGTGTCCCTAATCGCAATGTCTGCAACTAAGTCCGCATTATTGGTAATTATTAAATCTAGTATTGCATTTTTACTAGTTGGAACCTCAACCATCTGATCCAAATTGTCCCCCAACAGGTTCAGAAAACGGCTCGCCTTTATCGAATGAGAGGTTCCAGTAGACTGATTGATGTCCGGATAATTAAAGTCACCCAGCCAACCAGTTTAGGGGACTCACTTTTCTGTACTACAAATAAAACACAGACTGGTGAAGGATCCACCCCCTTCCTGTTGCATGGATAAAGAAGAAACAGCAGAATGCTCATAAGTGCTAATGATCTCTCACTCAGACATAGTGCTTATACAAAGACAAATACAAGCATGAATGACATATCTACGTTTCTGTTTTGGGAATTATGTGGGGTCCTCACTCACCCTGTTAATCTGTTCTGTATTTTTTTTTATGGGCTGTGCAACAGGTATTGATGAATCACACCAGGTGAATGGGAGAAACCAAAACTCCCAGGTAGACAGAAACAGGGTTGGCAATTGCTAAGACATTTGAAATGACCCTGTCACCTAAATAAAATTCCCAAAAAATGCAGTCCCTTCCAAGGATAAAGTTAATTTTTCCCTTTTGTACTGCCACCTGTGTTGTCAAACACAACTTTATAGGAAAGATACCCTCAGCGAAGCTTATTCAGAAACGGAGCATATTTAGTGACTACATACATGGACCTAATGCTACTGTACTAAGAATTAGATTTTCACTCTGTATGATCTTTACTGGACTTATTCTTTGTTTGCCAAGTCTGCTTTTTCTATCCCGATTTTATTTTCCCAGTTGAATATGTTTTACTAACTTTTAGTTAAAAAATCATGTAGCTGTTATGTTTTATTCTTAGGCTCTGAACTTTTCAAATGCATGATGCATATTAATATTTTTGCTTATAGCCTAGGTGTTTGCGTACTATAGCTGTTGGCATAATAACACTGGATAGATACATGAGTCAGCTTTCCAAATCATTGCTAAAATTTACAAATGTTCTGGAGACACCCACATTGCTTCTGAAGAAACTTATTTAAGGGATGTCAATTTAAATTTAAGATGAATCACAGAACCCTGCTGCCTTTTTCATAAGTAAACATGAAGAAGTAAGATTTTTCCCACCTTTGTGCAGGCACATTTTTATATTCATGAACTACGTTGATAGAGCAAACATTAGTAATGATAATGCCTTGTTTGAGTCTTAAACTAAATTCTAGAACTATAGTTTAGGCACAGATTTCAGTAAACTTATGTAATTATACATTCCTGCCCAAAATGTTGACAGTTAAGGGGAAGCTGTAGTCTTTTAGGTTCATCTTTTAGGAATACATACAGTTAAAACTCATATGTGCTAAAAAATAAAAGAGTTTAAAAAAATATTTTTAACCACTTAAGGACATCACCACTGAGCTCACTCCTGTTTAGTCGAAATCAGAATTGTCAATATCAATCAAAGGGCCCCTTGGCATAGTTTTCATTGGGGTTCCCATCATTGGTGGGAATTTACATCCCTTTAACACTAGTAGTCAGAGGCGGGCCACTTTACGCTACTTAAAGTGTATGTCTATACATAACTTTTTTTTTCGAGTGAGGACATCCAGCACATTAGAGAACCCCAGTGACAAAGGTTTCACTAGACAGAAAGTGAGAGAAAACAATTACCAATAGCAACACAGACAGAAATTAAAATGCTTTATTAGTAGAGTTGAGAAAGGCTGAAGCCCCTGTCAGAATTGTATTGCTGTCTTTGCTCTTGTTACCAATTTCCTTTACTTCCTATTTGGTGAAGCAATTGTCACTATGGCAATAAGTGAGAGGTAATTTCTCTAATGGAGCACCAGATAGCAGTAAAACAGAACAGAAGTTCCAATCCATCACCACTCTATCCAAAAATACTTGGTTGGGTAGGCTACATTTCTAAACCTTTAAAGGAGAACTATGAGGTGAGTGCTTTTCACTCACCTCATAGTTCTAGCCGACCTGTGACAATGAGACTGTCACAGGTCGGCTCAGTAGATCGGGAAATGTTTTTAAAGTCCCCACCCATACATACACGCATGCCAACATACGTGCGAAAAAGACGATTGCGCCCATTGCGCCGCACATGTTACATATCGCCGCGAACGTCGGAGTGAGAGCAATAAGTCTAGGGCCATCAATCACTGATAACACTAAACTGATGAGCGGTAAAAGCTTTTAAAGTGTCGCCTATGGCCAATTTTGGGTATGGTAGTTTTCTGCGATTTCGCGGGTGTGCGCAATTTTAAAGCTTGACATGTTTGGTGTCTATTTACCCGACGTGACCCGATCTTTTATATTTTACCAAAAAACTGGTTAATAATAAATGTTTCCTAACATAATGTTAAAAAAAACTTTTTTTTTTCAAAATTTTCTGTAATTTTTCCTAATTATAATAAAAAATAAAAACCCCAGTGGTGATTAAATACCCCCAAAATAAAGCCCTATCTGTCCCCAAAAAATGGTATAAAATTCATTTCAGTACAGCGTTGCATGACGGAATAAACGTCAGTCAAAGGACTGCAGCGCTGAACACTGAAAAATGGCCTGGCCAGGAAGGGGGTCTAAACACCTGGTCTTGAAGTGGTTAAATAAGCAAATTGTTGTTCACTATGTGTGGAAAACTTCTGAATATAGTAAGTGAGCACATTTTTACAATCCCCTTTCAGACATTGATGCCCCCCATGTCTCTATCTGTGTAACAAAACCATTGTCAGCAGATCCTTCTTCACTGGTCAATGTAACAGTGTGCTACTGCAATTTAGTGTTAACCATAATATTACAATGTTGTTTAATTTTAGTTACCTGCAGCTGCCTAGTTTTAGGACCAGTGATCAGAGCAGGCCCTTAATTAATGCTAGAGAAAACTTCTCTAGAACACCAGTTCTCAATCCAGCTTTCTCCCAACCCTCACCTGCACCAACCCTGATGAAGAAGGATCGCTAAAGCCCCTAAAATGCACATGCTATCTTTTTTACTTTTTAATTGACAACAAAAACCAAACTGTCAACAATATATCCGGTGTTCTCTTCATTCTTTTTTAATTACGCCAGGCATCATAAGGAGGATTGAAGTCTATGATGATGCGCATACTGTGCTGTCCTATAGCAACCAATGACATTTGAATTTACTGAAGTCAGGCACTTTTGCACAATTAAAGTGTATCCATAGCCAAACCTTTTCTACTAATTTTGGATAGCATTGGGATGAGGATGAGGATTCCTGTCAAGTTTTACTGCTGTCTGGGGCTCTGTTAGAGAGATTTGCCCTCACTGTATTTTCTGGGGGCAAAGTTTTACCAGACAGAAAGTAAAGCGAAAATCTACAATAACAAAAAAGACAACTAAAAAAAGGCTGATGCGGGTTTGGGTCCTCCCCTACTTAATGCCTGCCTGGTAAAAAGGGTATCCATGGGATAGTGAATAAGGGGAAATCTCTTGGACAGTGGTAAAACCTGACAGTGGTTCTAAAGCTTCCCCACTATAAAACTAAAACAAGTTTGGCTATACACTTTAAATAAACTCAGAAGAGATAAATAGAAAAGCACTTTATATGATGCCTGTCATAAAACTCAGTGCTATATCTGGTGATAAAGCTCTGGAGCAAAGCCACACCCACTTCCTATTCAAAATCTGTAATGGTTTTTCACTCAGATGCTGATCTTTTCTTTTGCATTTAAAACACAAAACACTGTTTAGAATAATACTAATACTGAAAAATACACAACATGCAATATGTTGATAGATGTAAGATGTTAGGTCAAAAGTAGTTTAGAAGTTTGGTACTTAAAAGTCATTTGAGTATTGTGGAAGAGCATAACAATAGGAATATTTCACAGATGGCCAATAGTTCTAGACATGAAGTCCCTCCCAATACACTGAATAGCTACAACATGGCCCGTGTAACTTCCTTGTTCCCTTTCCAGATTAGCAAGTGCATAGCATTCCATAAACAGTCGCCAAAATAGACAGCCTGCTTTATTAGTTTAGTTCACCCACGCTTCCATTTTCATTGAACATTCTTCATTAAAAATAAAATACTATACAGCACCTCTGTTTTTTATTTAACCCCTTCATGACTGAGCTAGTTTTCAGGTTCTGTTCATAAATACAGAATTAGTCTGACAATGATTATTATCAATAGAAAAGGAGATAAATATAAGGTAATTTAATATTTGAAATAACTTTAGAAAAAGCAAACTTTTAATGGCTCCTAACAATATTGTCTTTTATAATGTTCACGTTTAAGAGGACCTGAACAGTGCAGTCTCTGCCCAAAAAAGGCAAGTACAAGGCAAGGACATAGCACTGGTCAGCAATATTGCATGTAGGCTTCCAGCAGCCAATTTTCCCCTTTAACTGACTTATGTCCTAGTAATGTGAATAGGTCAAAAAACTAAGAATATATATAAACATACACCCTTATGTCGCTTTGTCGAAGTGGCCATCTTCATAGAGTAGAATTCATGCCAAAGCTGTTCTCCTGATGAGTGGTAATATGATAACTGGTGGAGTAATAATAAAGAAGCATAAGGGGAGGTGTGGGAAGCACAGATCCAAAGAATGAATGAATCAGAAAGCATAGAAATGCAGGTGGTGAAGGGCCTAAGGAACAGATTGCTCTACAGAAATCAGCACAAAATGTTACTCGAAATCTCATGAGACTTGCAATCAGAAGCAGCAGTGTCTATCACACTGCCGATATACAGCTATGAGCTATGAATTCAAGACAAAAGAGACATTTTTCATGTTATAGTTTAGACACAATTGAAATTTCTAGATGTTCCCTATCAGCAAATCTTTGCTTACCTTGCGTTAAGTGAAAATATAATTATTTAATGTATGAGAGCAAGCTCTATTGCTGTAATCATGATCCCCACTGCATTACCTAGTGAGTCACAGGGAACATACATGGAAAACAAACATTCTGACTTATTAACATCAGAAATCATAGCTCTAAGCCAGGAATTGTTTTTTTAAGGCACATACATAGCTTAAAGCATAACTCTTTATATACATAGAAAACACAAATGATACGATTTCTGACTTTCCAAAAAAAAAAAAAATGTGACCTTCCAAAGTGTGTTGACTGCTGGCTGTATGTCTGTTCCAGATCAGGCAGAGGTCAGGTTTAGGTGGTAAAGCCACAATAACCTTTCACTGAAGCACAAGATCTTAATTTGAAAACAATCTAAATTTTTGCTTTATTTGGAAAGGTCTTTTTTGGTGGGGGAGGTAATTTAGGGTGCATAGTTGATTTTCTATAATTCTATAGTATTGTTCCATTTGATTTGTTTTTTACTTTGGATGTTTGATCAAAATTTGTGTAATTTCATCTTCAAATTTTATTTTGCTTTTCACTATATGCTTTTTTCTTTGGGTGAATTTGTTTTTTAAATAAAGACGCTGTTAGGAGGCTGTTTTATGGTATAGGAACAGGTTCATGATAGTTCAAAGGAACTTCCATAGCCCTGTTGAGCCTTTTAAAGCCTATTGTGCCCTTAAAACCACGCAAAGCACCCATACTTTTGCATTCATAATGACTGCAATGCTTTTTGCCAAAATTGCCAAATTCCCTTGCAATCTCCTTATTTTTGCCAATATTTGGGGGTAGTGAAAGCTCTCAGTTTTTTGCATCTCTAATGAAAATTACATCCTCTGAATCTACATAATAAAAATTTGTCAGTAATGTCAGATACCATATTTCTATCCTCACAGGTTCACTTTAACTATTATTTTTATAGGAGTTGTGAACTTTAATAAAAAAATGAATGTGAGGATTATTTTATGATAAAAGTAGCAATTAGATTAAGATCTGACCTAGGTTCACCTGATTTGCAATCATATAGAAGTATATGATCCAAGGCAGACCACTCTTTTTTCCACGTCTCCCCTCATCCACCACTTTTTTTAAATGCGTTATTGGTCTTTGAGTCATCTGATATCTTATGTCATTTAGTCACTCATCATCCATTTAACCTCTGTCTAATCTCTACGCCAACTTAGGCACAGACGTATGGAGAATTAGTAGTAGAGAATGTAGGAAACTGATTGTTTTCCATTCTCTGGTTAGTCATTTGGCTCAGCAAGCCATAGAGACAGTTGTATGAAGGTATAGGCACAATTGCAGCCATATCCATAATGAAAGGACTAAACTGTGTTCTGCAGGAGAAAAGACTTATAAGCAAGGGAGAACCATAGTGCCAAGACTGGGGCAACATTTAAACCTTAGACATCAATAAGCAAAAGGACACACATGGGTGCAAGCTAAGCTATCAATTTTCTTTGCATCTGAACACAGTACCTATTATTTAAAATTCCTTAAAGCAGGAATTGCATAAAAATTATTTTATAACAGTATACTACACTGTCCTCCCAAGTGTGTAAAAAACGTTATGCATGAAAACATTGACTGTGTTATGTTTTGATATGTTTTGGTACTGCCTGACACCACCTATTGTCATGGTACAGCCAAAAAAGTATAATATTTTTTGCCTGCTTGTCCGTAAACTTTCTGAAGGAGAAAGTCGATTCAGTTCTTCTACTGAATACAGTGTCTACTTGTCAATTATCAATCTACATAAACATGTTTAGATATAGATATATCTAAACATGTTTAGATATAGAATTTAAGCAAATGTTGATTTGTTGAGCTTTCACTGTAGGGGTCTACACAGTCCTTCCTGCATACTTTCATGCAACATATGATCATAGAACATTCAGTAAAAGAGTGGTGGCACAAAGACACTAAACATAAGGCTTTCATGATACAATATGGAGGAGGTCTAATAATTGGGTCTTTTTATAATATTTGTGGTTCTGTTAGCCGTAAAGTGCCAGAGTTTGGACTTTTTTTTTCAGCAGAACAAAATCTGAAACCAGAACCATCACTTTCGGATTGATAATTCATAACTGGAGACAGTTATGAGGGTTGAAAATGGTCAGTAGAAAAATGATACCTTAGACCCAGGTGATAATATGCAGCCCCCAGCCCCTTTCATCTGATTGGCTGGCGTCAACGGGTGGCAACTTGTTTTGGTCTCCAGAGTATAATAATAGAGATCTGAATCCAAAAAAATTTCACATCCAAGTGGGTCCATTGGCGTGGGGGTGTGACCACATTTTCCATCCAACCCCTTTTTTATGACCACTACCATCACATCGGCAGACTGGGAGGCATTCTGGGGGTCCAGGCGATGATCTTCCAGCATGCTGGCTGATCTCCGAGGATGAGCGAAGGATGGTGATAGCCTGTGCATTGTCTTTTGCTTGTATCCCATCAGCACCCCCTGTTCATGACACCCACTGTTAAGTCTAACTTGTAACATTGTCAATTCTGAACTGACAAACAGATCAGTGACATCTGCTGTTTAATGTGTGGTGTCAGTGAGATCCTTCCTCTTTAGCTCAGCTACACACAGAAATCCATATGTGAATTCTTGTAACAATTTAGAAACAGCAATGAAAATTTTAAACAAGATATGTACTCCTACTATGTAGTCTGAGAATAACCAATAAAGCAGCTTTGAATACCGAGACAAAATAGATTATAATATAGACCAGCCAGTTAGTATTAGCTCCACTGGCATAGCATGTTTAAAGCAAATCACTTTGCCTTACACTCAGTAGTATCTTTTACCTCTGACACAGGCTAATGCAGATTTGGTAGGCCAGATGTACATTCACCTACCCAGGTAGCAGGCTTCAGAAGCATGAGTTGGGCTTCTGTGAACCTATGCCCTCCTCAGGCAGCAGGTTGGGTGGACATTGATCTCAGGACTCACAGTTTCCCCAGGCAGCAGATTGGACTCCTCACACAGAAGGTTTCACTATCATAATTATGATTATTATTATTATATAATATAGCGCCAACAGTTTGTGCAGCACTTTACAATATAAGGAAGACATTACAATCACAATTCAAGACAAGATGGTAAGGAAGGCCCTGCGCATGAGGGCTTACAATCTAAAAGGGAGGGGCAAGTGATACATGTGTAGGTAGCTGTGTGGGAATGAATTGTATGAGAATGTGATGGTTGAGTGGTTAGTTTGAGGTGGGATAGGCTTCTTTGAAGAGATGAGTCTTAAGGGATCGCCTAAAGGAAGTCAGCATAGGAGATAGATGGACAGGTAAGGGTAAAGAGTTCAAGAGGATGGGAGGGACTCTAGTGAAGTCATGGAGGCGAGCATGGGAGGAGTTGACGAGGGAGCTGGAAAGCAGAAGGTCTTTTGAAAAGTGGAGGGGACGGTTTGGGTGATACTTTGAGACAAGGTGTGAGATATAGCCAGGGGCAGAGTTGTGGATGGCTGTGTAAGTGGTTGTTAATATTTTGAATGTTATCCTTTGGCTATTGGAATCCAGTGGAGGGATTGGCAGATGGGGTTTCAGACACTGAGTGGTTGGTTAGGTGAATGAGTCTAGCAGCAGCATTTATGATAGACTGAAGGGGGGATAGCCTGTGTAGAGGTAGGCAATTGGGGAGGCAGTAGCAATAGTCAAGATGAGATATAACAAGTGAGTGGATGAGTATTTTTGTGCTTTCATTGGTTACATAGTTACATAGTATTTGAGGTGAGGAAGGGGCATATTTTGGAGATGTTGTGAAGGTGAAGGCGGCAGGATTTGGATAGTGATTGGATGTGGGGAAGAAAGGTGAGGTCCGAATCAAGGATGGCACCTAGCACCTTGGCATGGGGGAGGGTTTGATAGTTGTGTTATCAATCTCAAGGGAAAAGTTAGGGAAAGGTGCACGGGCAGGAGGAAATATCATAAGCTCAGTTTTCGAAAGATTTAATGTTAAGTGTTGTGACATCCAGACTGATTTGTCAGTTAGTAGATTAGTGACACACAAGGTTACTGAGGGGGTGAGTTGTGGAGTGGAAAGATATATTTGAGTGTCATCGGCATAGCGAATGTATTGGAAGCCATGTGAGGTTATTAACTGACCAATGGAGGCGGTGAAGATAGAGAAGAGAAAGGGTCCAAGGACCGAGCCCTGGGGGACCTCTACAGAAAGAGGAAGAGGAGGAGTTAGATTTCACTAAAAATGTATTATCTTCCCTAGCCCTCATAGCTGACATAAGCCTCCCAGTAAGTGCCGAGGACAATATATATACTTTATATACTGAAGAACACTCACCGCAAAGAGGCAGAAGCAAACCTTTGCCGAACTAGAAAAAAAATCCTGATTCTCCAAGTCACAATAACAGCACCCCACAGGTCTATTGTATTCTGACATTGGTACGGGGGAGGTATCTATCTATCTATCTCATTTTAATATTCAGCTTAGATCTATGGTAACAGTTTCCATGGTTACAAAATAGTTCTAAATTAAAATTGTTAAAACCTAATACAAAAACTGACAGGGGGTTTTCTGGGAAAGAAAAAAAAACATTTAAAGAATTTGTATGGGTTTACGGAGCACTTACAAGAAAATACCAAGTAATCTTCATAATTTTGAATCAGTTTTTTCTGATAGTAATTTCTTAGTAATTTTGGTTTAATGTTGTAAATATGAATGGTTACAAGAGAATTAAAAAAGCATGTTTTAAAGTATTGAAGTTATGCAATGACTAAATGCACTGAATACATGTGAAATAAACTCATCACGTTTCTACACTCAGTAAATAGAGTATTAAGTTTTCAACACGCTTACCAAGCGCAACTACATAACAGAAGCTGAAATCAGCAATATATTTCATGTATTGTTAACAATTATTTTAAATTCTTATGGCTGCTCTAAGTCAATAAAAAGGCAGCTTAGATGTTATAGGATTACTTTTAATATTTTCTTATCTTAGCTTGCTTATTATTGAGTTTAACTTGCAAATATATATTGCAACACCTAGCTACTATGTACCTATTCAGTGTATATAAATACCTTAAATACTGTATGTGCTGTACACTTAATGCCTTTGTGATGGGAGACATTCACTGTACGTCCCATCACATTGGAGGTGAGGAGATTAAGGGGGGATATGATTTCCATGTACAAGATGTTCAATGGTGCCAGCAACATTAGCGACAAACTATTTAAAATGAACTCTAGAGGCCACCACCTAAAATTGGTGGAAAAAAAATTCCAGAGGCGAAGGGGGTTCTTCACAGTCAGAGCGGTTAGGGTCTGGAACTCACTGACGCAGGCAGTGATTTCAGCTGAGAGTGTGGAATTGTTCAAGAAACTTTTGGACGATTTCCTAAGGAACCGTAATATACAGAGGTACAAGTACTCCTAAGAATGAGATCCTATAGGTTGGACTTGATGGACTAATGTATTTAATCAACCTCAAATACTATGTAACTATGTAACATAGTGCTCAAATGACTGGCCACGTACACTGTACGTGACCAGTTATTTGGGGCTCTGCATCGCTGGTAACCGCTGAGAATCAGCGGTTTCCATCTATTAATGGATGCCTCAGTGTAGAGGCATCCATCAATGAAAGAGTTAACCTTTTTCAGACACCCGATCCCTTTCAGGAATCGGGTGTCTGAGAGTGAGAGCAGAGCTGCATTTGCAGCTCTTGCCGTCACTCTGACAGCTGGTATAGATTGGAAAATCCCGATGTATACCGGCTTTTTTTTTAACTTTCAGCAATAGAAACATAATGTTTCTATTGCTGAAAGAATGTTTCAGTTTTCTGATCGTTGTTGGAATGATCAGAAAACCTTTAGTGACAGCTGATCCTGAAATGCTGCAGGATCAGTGTCACTAAGGTTATTATTGGATGTTCTTACGTTTGAAGCAGCCTAATAATAACCAAAAATGAATTGATTAATTTATCAAGCAGGTATAGTGAGATTTGTTCACAATGACTGCTTGATATAATTAAATAAATAAAATAAAAATGTAAAAAGTTTTAAAAAATAGTGAAAAGTGTAAAAAAAATAAAAATAAATAAAAAGTGTAAAATAAATAAATAAATGTAACAAATAAAAATAAATGTAACAAATAAAATGTTATACTTCAATATATTTTTATACTATCATTTATATAAAAATGAACCCCTTACAATGAAAATCTGAGTTGCAGATTTGATTTCCGCCCTAAGGGGTTAATTTTTTTTGAAACCCCCTCATGACAGTGATGTTCAAAGTATGTTGCTGTCACTAAGTGTGACACTTAGGGGGTGATTTACTAACCTAAACACATGCACGCACCAGGTGCGTGTGATTTTTACACAGCAAAACGTATTTATCAACCAAAAAGTCTCTAAAAGCATATTTCCACTAATGCCATATATGGAAAAATCATGCACATGATGCATATATAATGCTGCTTCACAGTTTAGACAAAAATGGTTAGCTCATGCATTTACATTCCTGCATTCATCAACGCAAGCAACACAACATAGAGCTAATTTACACATCAAGCAATTCATGCTCAGCTTTGCACAACACACCTGCTGGGTGTGTACACACTACAAAGGTGTTTAGATTCCACCCATAGATCATGCTGGGAAGGAACACACTACAGAGGTGTATACATGTTCGTGGTGTGTTTATAAGGTTAGTAAATCAACCCCTTAGTGACAGTGATATTGTATGCCAGGTGACCACTTTTAGCTTTAGCTTTTAGATAAAAAAGATTGAAATGTTAGGTTTTAGTTCTAAGCCGAGTAGTACAGAAAAAATTCTAAAATCCTAGGGATGTGAGGGTTTTCCAAACAAAGGACAAATAGAAGAATGTATTTATTGCATGTTTTTTTAGCTGTGCTATTTTTGTAAAAAATACTACAAATCAAAACTGGGGAAAAAGTGTTTTCTTTAAGTTTTTTCATCATTTTTTATATTTTATTTGCCCTAAGTGAGGCTTTAGGTACACATATGTGATATAAATATATTATTATTATTATACATAATTTATATAGCATCAACAGTTTGTGCAGCGCTTTACAATATAAGGAAGACATTACAATCACAATACAAATCAAGACAAGATATAGCCCTATCTGTCCTCTAAAAAACAATATATAATATGTGTTGGTGCACTTTGTAAGAAAGTATATTACTGACGTGGGAGAATCACAAAGCAAAAATGTAAAGTGCAATGGTCATTTACGAACAGAAACTAAAAACAAGCTCAGTCATGAAGGGGTTGAACAAACGATATTCAAATGACAACTACCAATAATAATAATAATAATAATATTAGGCAGCACAAAAAATAACAATGTGTAAAACAATATACCGTATTTTTCGCTCCATAAGACACACTTTTTTCCCCAAAAAATACAGAGGGAAAATGTGTGTGCGTCTTATGGGGTGAATCCCTATCGCCCGACGCCCGAGACATGCAGTTTCGGGCGCCGGGCGTAGTTTTGTGTACATTTAGCCCTGCTAAAGCAGAGATAAATGTACTGAAGAAGCCACTGCTCGTTTAATACGAGTGATCTAATCAGATCACTCGTATTAAAACCGAGCAGTGGCGGCGGCGATCGAGATCACCATTGAGCCCCTAGAGCCACGGTCTGATCAGTGCTCCATAAGGCGCACCGGACCTCCCTAGGTCCTATGGTCCGGTGCGCCTTATGGAGCGCAAAATACGGTAATTTAAATCAAGCACAATACAAACATGAAACAATAGTCCATGTCCCTGTGTGCATTCTTGTAGAGTAAATACAGGTGAAACTCGAATAATTAGAATATCATGCAAAAGTAATGGCAGTAAGTGCTGCAGAAGGGGCCCAAACCAAGTACTGAGTCCATATGCATGCTTGTACTTTTCAGAGGTCCGATATTGTTCTATGTACAATCCTTGTTTTATTGATTGCATGTAATAATCTACTTTTTTGAGGTTGTGGATTTGGGGTTCTTGGGGTTTTCATGAGCTGTAAGCCATAATCATCCCAATTATGACAAATCACGGCTTGAATTATCTTGCTTTGCATGTAATGAGTCTATCTCATATATTAGTTTCACCTTTTAAATTGCATTAGTGAAATAAATGAACTTTGCACGATATTCTAATTATTCGAGTTTCACCTGTAAGTCCACTAATTTGTATCTTTCCAGATGCAATCCCACAACCTGATAGACAGGAGCTCCATGCAAAATGCATTTGTTAAAATGCACTTCATAATCTTCTCTTTATGGAATCTAACTCACTTTCCTTGACCTCTGTAAAGATAGAGATACCACTAATAAATCAGCACATTTTTATACCAGCATATAGGTGTGCAATGCTCAGGAAAGAGGCCCTCATAGTGCAATAGGTTTGTAGTGCACTACTGGGTAGTTGAATGTGTATACGGAGCATTTGCAAGCTAATAAAAGATCAGAGTAACAATCCCAATCTGCAATGCATCATACATTATTGAGTAAGTACTAACATGTCCCCAAGCCTTGCCAGATGTGCTTCATCACCTGGACTTCATCAGAGGTGCACTTAAGCATTTTGACTTACCTTTAGGTCATTTAGGTGGAAGGAGTGATACACATTGCTACATTTAATTTCTATTCAATATTGAATGTAGGAATAAGGAGGACTATTGTTTCATGTTTTTATTTTACTTAATTTACATGTTATATTTTTCTATATGTTTTTACTATCTGTACTGCCTAATATTTGTTTGTCATTATTGCGTATTCAAAACTTTCCTTCCGTTTTATAGAATACTTTTACTGTTATGAAACAGTAAAAGTATTCTATAAAAAACAAGCCATATATGTATACTGAAAATTCTTCTGAATTACCTTAGGTATTATGTTAGAACTCTATTTTAGTTTGAGGATATTTCCCTGGTGAGTTCCTAGACAGCAGGAAATATCCAACATGATATCAGGCCATAAAACAAATCCTGCAAATAACTGCTTATAAGGTCCAGCTCCACAACCCCACCCATGTCCGAGTGCTCCCCCCACTACCTTGAAGTCCCTCTGGTTGGAAATTGTGTAAATGATGGTCTTTTTTTATGTATTTTTTTGTCAGGTGCCCTTTAGCAGGTGAAATAACACGCGGAGTACTCTTCTTCTGGAGTTGGGTTTTAAAACTGAAGTAGATTTAAAAGGCACAAATAATTGGCTCTCTAATCATCCAATTTATTGCAATCAGTGCAAGTGCCTAAATCTGACCTGGCATCAGCCCCGTGCACACCAATATATGTGTTGACAAGAAGCGTACTGAAAGAATAAGAAAACAGAGTTACAGAGATCTGAGCTCATCTTTGTTTCTCATTGCTGTTAATTTTACTGTCACGTTAAAGGCTGGGTTTGTACTGCTATACAGGGCTTCCTTAGAGAGATATATCCTTTACAGGGCTACTTTAGAGAGATATATCCTTACTTCCTGTTCTGCTGACAGCGTTTTACCAGAGAGGAAGTAAGGGTAACTCTATAACAATAAACACAGACAAAAAACAAAGAAGCTACTCTATAGTAGAGTGGGGAAAGGCTAAACACCCTCTCAGAATTTGTTGTCTGTCTGTGTCCCTGTTGCAGATTTCCCCCCACTTCCTATCTGATTAAATTATACCAGGGTGGTTAAAAAGCAAGGTAAAAAGGATAAGGCCTTCAAAAAATATAAATCAGAGGGGACAACTTTGGCATTTAAAAACTACAATGCATGACACGTGGGCATCGGTCAGGGTATGGATCAGGGCATGAGCGGTGGAGATAGTAGTACCAGAAATACCAGTTTTAACACTTCTCTGTGGCTAATGGAGAGTAGAAAACTTTGTAATGCAGAGATTAGAAATGTTACATCCGGGGGTACTAAAGAAGCTTAGTCAAGTCATAGCCAGACCCCTGTACAAACCTTTTATCGGCATTATAATGACAGGTATGGTCTAGGCTGATTGGAGGATAACAAATGTAGTACCAATATTCAAAAAGGAGAAAAGAAGTGCACCAGGAAACTACAGGTCTGTCAGCTTAACATCAATTGTGTGTAAAATATTCAAAGGCATGATATGGGACTACATGTAGGAATTAGCAAATAAAACTGGTATCATAAGTGGTAACCAACATGGTTTCATGAAGGACCATTCTTGCTAAACCAATCTATTAACATTTTATGAGAAAGTAAGTACTAAATTGGACAAAGAAATACAAAGAAATACAAGTAGAAGGGCTACAAAATGAATTAAAGGGATTGAAGGCCTGATTTATTTAGATTGCATTCAAAATCTAAACGTATTCACCTTAGAAAAGAGGCAATTAAGAGGGGGCCTTATTGCAGTCTTCAACATCATCAAAGGGGAGCCCAATATTAGGAACAAGCTGTTTAATCCCAAAACTGTATTGAAAACCCGGTACATAACAAGAGGTTAGAAGAGAGGGGGTTCAATCTTAGACTTCGCAAGGGGTATTTCACTGTCAGGGTGGTGAAAGTTTGGAACTCACTACCACTGGCGGTGGTATATGTGGATAACATTGATAAATTCAAGAAACTTCTGGATGAGTTTCTTCTTTTGAAGAATCTACGGGGATGTAGGGAGTGTTAGAGTAAGATAAATACACATACACACTCACATACATAGGTTGAACTGGATGGACCTTGGTCTTTATTTAGCCTTACATACTATGTTACTATGTTAGTATTAAACTATTGTCAGCAGGACAGAAGGTGAGGATAAATCTCTGTAACAAAGATACACCCTCCCATCACTATAATCTTGGCAGGAAACTTTGAATTTGTATCTTTCATCACCTTATTTAGTTAAGCAAAGAGGTCCTTCTCAATTTTTTTAGAAAGTTGGGAATGTTGCTCTCTGACGATTTGTGCTTAACAATTCAAGGACAGTTGTCTCACAGTTAAGTTGACAGAGTAATACTTTAACTATTTCAATACATAATAACATTATATTCAAGGAGTTTTGATTGGCTACTTCAGGTTGATTTCTTATCCTAAATCCCTGAGCAGTTTTTTTTCAACTATAATACTCTGAGAGCATAAAACCATAAAGTTCAAGATCTACATGTCTTTTCTGCAGATGTTTATAGTCCCTAAGAGGATATTAGTATTGTTGCCAAATGCTGAGCGTACCCACTGTTTACTCCATTTAGCAAATCCATAAACAAAAAAATGATCCTTGAGGAGAAATAGAAAATGTCACTCATGAGATTGGACTGTGCAATAATTGGTGATAATGAAAAATGACTGTCTTAATGCGAGTTGTAATTTGCAGATCAGGGGTGCTGGAGATAGTGACTATCCAAATGAAACTTGACACAAATCCATCCCCCACCTTCACCTTTAATGCTAATCTGTCACCACCGAGGTGACAGACAATATGGTGGATGTTGTTTCAGTTAGGGGTTAGCAATAAGTTCGCCTCCTTGGTCATCTGCATGCAAACACCATTTGCATATAAAAGTCCTGCGTTCACCTTGGGCAATATCATACAAGAGGGATTCTTTATGTCCATATTTACTGGGAAACCATCTAAGCAATTAATCTTTTACTCATCATTTTTTACGAATTTTCTACTCATCATTTCTTTTACATTTTAGATTTGACGGCTTCCATTAAATCTAGTTTTAACTGTTGACACATAGGTTAATGTCCCAAGAGGGGAATAATATCCCATTGGCACACTGTGATCTCATTTACCAATACTTCGGTATGTCTCTTTGGGTCCCAATGCATTTTATTGTTATTTTATTGTTATCTATTGTCATTTATGTGTATATTCTTCATTGTGGTTCTCTGAGCATTTGGTTGTAAATCAATTTATTAATTTTATTAATTTATATTAGATCATGCAATTAATTTAAATTGCTACAAGAAAATCAATGCTCCCATCTTTGTACATTTTTAAACACTGTGTTTTTTAGTATTTTATTAGTTATTAGTTTTTAGTACATCCATGTCTAGGACCTCAGCCTCACACATACAGCATTTGATATTATCAAGCTCCTTCTTGTATATACAATTTAGAGCCTCCATTCATTCCCCTCCTCACACAGTGATTACATCCTGGCTGGCTCGATCGTTTTGCCTGTCAGCACAGTGAGAGAGAGCTTAAGGGCTGGACGGCCCTGTGAGGCCACTGATTGGCTAATCGGCTTCACACCCACTTTCAGTGATAGAAGCTGGAAGAACAGCTGCACTCAGCTATGTTAATCCAATGCCACCCTTAGAGGTTTGTTCTTACAGCATTGAGCTTCGCTCATTGGTCTTTCAATGATTCACATCTCCTTATATTGCTGCATGAGTGAGGCATAGGTCAAGTTCTGATGAAGGGGGCGTGGCCCCGGAAACGCGTCATCAAAAGGAGTCCTGTGTTGATACACAGGCATCTGTGCAGCTGATATTCATCCGCCAGGGAGGTTAAAAACCATCTACACTAGGGTGGGCGCCCTTCTCTTTTCTTTTCTCCCATAGTGTTGCAGCTTCCCAGGCTGAAGTGGGGCAGCACCCCTAGTTATCCTCGCTTGCACTTCATTTTCATCTGTTGGTCATTATTGGCGCTTTGGATTTTTTTCTCACTGTGTTCTCTGTGCTTCCATATTGTTTGTCACCTTATAAAAGAATGCAACAGTGTAACTGCAAGATCTGTTTTTATTTTGTGTTTTTTCTTTTGTTTCTGCACAATGTTGTTATTGCTACTTACACTTCTGACTGCCCCTCCTGTGTTGGTGATTAATGTTACCTCATGCAAAAGGGGTGTAGAAGAAAGGAGTGATAAGGATGTCCCTTGTGCAATATCACTGTCTGAGGATATATTTTCAGTAAGTATGTGTGTGAAGGTTCTCATTCAACCAGGTCATGGTCTATCTGTAAAAAATAAGTCAAGACAACTGGACGTACTGTATCTTTTAAAGGCTGGCTACCTAACTATCTAGGCTTTTATGTATAGTAAGTGTGATCTGATTTTTGCTCAGTAAGTGCATATATGTTTGTTCATTCATGAAGGATGGCAGTTTTGGTTTTTCTTTTCTTTCTGCACAATGTTATTATTGTAACTTAGACCTCAGTAAATGACAAGGTCTGTAACTTTAGGTGTGCTGACCATGGTATCACTGTAGGCTTTGCCCCTTCCTAAAGGCATTATATGTGAAGGTGCGGGATGGATTTATGTCAAGTTTAATTTGGATAGTGACACTCTCCAGCACCCTTGATCTGCAGCTTACGCCTCCCTATGATGGGTTGTTTTTCATTCTCACCAATTATTACACAATCCAATCTCATTTTTTTTTGCTATGGATAATTTTTTTCTATGGATCTTCTAACTAAAGAGAACACCGGGATATGTTCTTTCAGTTCTCAAGAAATACTGTAGATGCAGTACTATTTCTGTCTGACCCCACATATACATTTGGCAGCAATACTGCAGAAGACCTTCTCGGGGACTGTAAATGTCTTTGTAAAAGATGTGTAGATCTTAAACTTTGGCTAAACTGTGGCTTTTTCTCAAAAACTAAACTTACAATTGGTGTTATTAGTGAAGGTATGGGATGAATTTATGTCACGTTTAAAGCCCTGTGCATCTGCATTCCTGTGCAACCAAAAGTTTGCAAAGTTCTGAGACAGATTTATGAATGAAGATACAACAGATTGAATCCCTGTCAGTTTCCATAGCAGAGAACTATGGTGTCTTATAGAAACAACAGAAAATGAAGGGACATCCAATCACAGGCAGCATGAAGTCACCAGAACTGGATTCCCTGTGATAACATTGTACAGTGGCAATTGTACAGTTTTGTTTTTTTCTGATCAGTTTTTCGCCTGGCAACAGTCATCACCAGTGGAAATAGAGAAGATGTGTCGCCCCAGCTGCAATACAGACAGCAAGAATAATGACATGGGTTCTAAACTTTTCTTCCACTCTATCCAAAACTAAAAAAAAAAAAGTTTGGGTTTAAGACACCCTTAAAAAAGAACTCCAGGGATATGCAATCTTAACCCTTGCAGTCGGGCTGTCTTGAAATTTGCTGCTTCACACAGCATAGCCTGGTGGATGACACCACTTATAGTGCTGTCCTCTGTCCACCTCCAGCCTTTTGGATAGCAAAAGAGCAGCAGCAGATTGATGAGGTTATGTCTCCACTCACTTTACTCTAATGGCTGGAAGCAACAGACCTGCTTTACTCAAAAGATAATTGTAGGCAATATAGCAGTTGTGAGCCAGCCAAACGGGGCACCAGTAGAGTCCCCTGGCAGAGTATAGCAGGGGACTCTACTGCATGTAGCAGCATGTGTATTAGACCCAAACGCTAGACTGAGTTAGTGACCTGTGGATGGCCCTTTGTGAGAATCTATGTTACCCCCTATAACAAATAATGTAATGCCTTATGCTGCCCCATAATCTTTCATCTGTGTGTTGCATGATGAGGCTGGCATTACAATACAACAATGGTTTCTAATACGAAGTCACTCAGCTCAAGAAAGCTGGTATTTAATTATGTGAATAAATAGAATTACCAAAGTTGCACACTAGTATGTACTTCTACAGAGCATGGGTTGTATTGTACATTATTATTAGCAGCTAAAAAACAAAAAAGTTACCTTAAAATATTGGCAACTACAGGAACTTATTACATCAGAAAAAGCCCTATGAATTCATAATTATTCATTCTGAACATGATCCTCTGTGGATAAATGGAAAGGAAGATTTATATGAGCCAGCTTTTTAGATACACTGCTTTTCCAAGGAAGGAATATCAATCAAAGTATAGAAAAGCTAAACCCTGTCAAAAGAGCTCTTTCAGTAAAGATCTGGAGAAATAGTTAGCACTGAAGGTTGGTCTCATGAAATTAGTCTGTACTATGATTCCTAGTCTAGTCACTGAACTACGAGATCCTGCGTTCGGTTCAAAAAATCTGGAAGCGAGCTTGGAGGAACAAACTTCTGCTAGATAACTCAAACACTTTTATTGGTCTGGTCACACATGTGAACAACTGGCTGCCAAGTAAGGTGAATGCTGTAAAGGGCTAGTTATTCTGACTCCAAGGTGGCAAACATCTGGGTGGCACAGGCTGTTGTCAAACATCCACATATGTGAGATACAGTATATCAAAATGAGGAGATATATAATTTGTGTATTTCCACTTTTGCAGCCAAACTGGCATAACACCTATTTTATATTTGCTACATGTTCTCATTCACATAGTATAAGCTAAAAGAAAAAAAAAAGGATTGATGCTGTTTAAGCTGCTTTTACATAGGTTAGGGTTTCAGGGGTTACTGTTTCAATTTACTTATCTTTCTTTGCAATGTTAGGAGAGGCTGTGAGGGATGAGGGGTCTGATGTGGTTGGTCCATTGTATGTTAATTAAGTGAATGAGAGAAACACAATCCTCAAATTTCAGTCCTAAGCCTTTCTATTAGGACAGATCACGCTGAAGGTGCTGAGAAAAACTTGGAATTGCCCATCTTTACTGCTTTAACAAAACATCTAAAAGGTAAGAAATATTTTTGACAATATTTTTCTTTATGCTGCATAAATAGGATCACATAACAAACAAATAGAGGGGTTTTCTCAAATGTGACTGCTAAAGGGGAAATACACTTTAAGTTTACAATTGATAGCATTTTTTTCATTTATATGATGTCAGTGCTGCTCGGCAGACATTTCACAGGGGAATGCTTTCCCACCCTTCAGCTGTGCCTGAAGCTTTTAATTGCTAACCTGAAGAATTGATGACTGGTGAGAAAACATGTTATTGGTATTTGAACTTACTAACGAATGAATTGGGGAAAAAAACATACCTACCAGATTACAGTCTTATTTTAATTGTTACTATACCTTCTGGGTCTACATTTACATATTGGGCGCCTCTTGAGGTATGTTCTAAACTGGCTTGTGAAGTTGCGCACCTGTATGATGTACTGTGGCAAAAATTACATTGTTTGGAAGAAGAGAAACACAGTTTTCTGCAAATTATATTTTACCACTGGCTTAAAAAAACCCCAACATGGTCACCCCCCGAAAAATCCATACCTTCATCAGGTCTGTTGTAAATTTTAAAAATGTCTTTTACCGCAATTGCCATTTTTTTTCTTTCACAGAATGTCATAGGCAAAGAACAAACAATGTGATTGTGATGAAATGGCAGGTCCGATCTCATGTACTGCCACCAATGTGTGGTGATATGCAGCTCCGACCCTACTGTGCTGTCACCAAGATGTGACAATAACATTCTCAGCCTTGCCTCGCACGGAGCTATCCAGCTCATGGAACAACAATCTGAGGCCAGCAGACTGAGAGCAATCATCACTGGGGTTGGTTAACTCCATAGTTAATCATTTACACAGAATAATAGCTGACACCACATGTTTTAAGGTAAACACACACTGTTCCCAGCAATACTATGACAATTCAAAACATAAGCAACGGAAGGGGAGTAGAAAAAAAGGGCAGGACTTACAACTCGTGCTGCTGAGGTAGTTCACTATCCATAGTCAGCAGACCCTTGTCCCCATGCAATACAGAAACCGCACACTAATTACAAGCAATAATCGAAATTGGGAACATCTCTTGCTTTCATGCCAAGTGCACTGAGGCCCTGATCTGCACCTCTGTATTTTTGGGAAGTTTGGCTCTCTAAACATCAATACCTGCCAGTGGAAGAGAACACAAAGGGAAGTAGAGCTGCTGGATCGCTGGTATTATGCATGTGGGTGTGCAGGCCCCCTCCGCTGCCGCCGATCCCGAGCTGCGCTGTCTCTGGTGTGGGCCCGGGAACCCACACAGCAGCTCTGTCATCGGAGATCAGAGGGAGATCATCACACGACCTCCCTCTGTTATTGTTTAATGACAATTCAGCATCCACATGTCATTTGGGGATGCTGATATGTCATTATAACTGGGCAGAGCCAGCCATGAGATTATGGCTGGCTCCACCCAGCTGTCATTTGCAGGGCAAAAAGGCTGGCATTCGGCAGGCCATTCTTCCTGCTTCGGCTGACACTTCAGCTTAGTCGAGCCGAAGCAAATGCCTTTGGCTCAGCTGAGCCACTTGGCCACCTTTGGCTGCTGTAAGGACTATTGTGAATGGCCTGTACAGCAGCCCTTCGGTTCGACTGAACCAAAGGGCTCCAGCGGCCGGAGAGAGCCAAAGGCTCAGCGAGGCTACAGCTGTATCCTTCAGCTCCATTGTGAATAGCCCCCTATATATACATCCTGAGCTGAGTGCCCACATATATTAGAGAAGGACCACAGTTTACAAAAGACCCTTGATGAGGTAATATACCTTCATATATATGTGGAGATATATGCAAAGATTTTTTTTATTCTAGATGTTATAAACAGTTTATAAATAGATCTTTCTGCTGGCTAGCTGAATTGATTGTATTGTTTAATTATGGTTAGCTCATCTTTAGCGACTTGTGACAGTAAGGGGTTGATTTACTAACCTTATAAACACCCCCACGAACATGTATACACCACTGTAGTGTGTTCCCTCCCAGCATGATCTATTGGTGGAATCTAGACACCTTTGTAGTGTGTACACACCCAGCAGGTGTGTTGTGCAAAGCCGAGCATGAATTGCAAGGTGATGTTTTGTAAATTAGCTCTACATTGTGTTGCTTGCGTTGATGAATGTAGGAATGTAAATGCATGAGCTAACCATTTTTGTCTAAACTGTGAAGCAGCATTATATATGCATCATGTGCATGATTTTTCCATATATGGCATTAGTGGAAATATGCTTTTAGAGACTTTTTGGTTGATAAATACGTTTTGCTGTGTAAAAATCACACGCACCTAGTGCGTGCGTGTGTTTAGGTTAGTAAATCACCCCCTAAATATAAACATGTGGTAGTTCCATGTGTGGCCCTGTATTTAAAATATTTTACATTTTTTATGACCTTGGGAGGCAATAAATATTATTTGTATACAATATATATGTATATATGTAAACTTTTTTGGGGTGTATTTTCAATTGTTTCATACTGTTGTGTTTTAATAAGGTCTCCTTATTATGGTTCTTTTAGTAAGAAAATATAAACATTCAGTATTTAAGTAAATACATTCAATATTCAAGCAGCACATATTATTAATTGAACAAGTACAATGATAAAGAACATTTGTGAAAAACAAGTTGTTAAATGCATCAAATGAGCATAGGAAAATCACTGTAGAGTATTTTAGTGTATATTAGAAATGTAATATACCAGGGAAAATGTTACAATCACTGTCCTCTCCAGAGTAATGGAGAATAATTACTTAACAAAAGATATAACAATTAGAAAACAAATTGAAAAGAAGTGCATGACACTCACAGAAAGTTAAGGGAGGCTGTAGATGAAGGCCACTCCATTAAAAAAATCATCCCAAGGGAATTCACTATGATCACCTTTTTTTAACACTTTGCTCACTTATGGATATTATCCATAAACAGTCCAAAAGGGAGAAGAATCCAGGAGCTCTCACGGAATCATAGTCAAGTGAATTTGTAAAAACTGGAGAAGAAACAAAATCTGGAGCAGCTGTGGATGGCAACCAATCAGCTTCTATCTTTAATTTTCAAATCTGAACTGAACAAACTGAAGAGAGAAGCTGATTGGTTGCCAGGCACAACTGCTCCAGATTTTGCCTGCTCCAGTCTTGATAAATGCCCCTTAGTATCTTTATTTGAAGCACACAAAGGCTAAAAACAGCATAAGTTATCCTGCCACAACCGTTCCAAAGCCGTGACAAAACATGGTCCCAGACGGTCTAGACCAGGGGCGTCAAACTAAATTTTATTGTGGGCCGCATCAACTTTATGGTTGCCCTCAAAGGGATGGTTGTTTCTGTAAGACTATATAAATGTATCTAATCTTTATCATAATTGCCTCTGCATTCGATTATCACTGGTTTTAGTAATAACTCAATACCAAGATCTGATAGTAGAAGTCTAGGAAATGGCCTGGTGGGCCGAACTCGGCCCCTGGGCCTTGAGTTTGACACATGTGGTCTAAACGATGACATGAAATTTACATATATTGATGTCTAGTGATTGAAGCTATAGGTAAAAATCCCAGTAAAGTAGAACAAAGTACAACTACGTGCTCCCCACAAAACAGTACAGAAAAACTAACAGGGCTATTCACAAAAGGGTGAAGAGTTTGGAGAAGGCAGGAGAAGTGAACAATCTAGGACAACATAGCTGAACTGGAAAGTGAGCTGAATTGGAGATTTTTTCCAAATCAGCAATGTTATTCTAGATTGTTCACTTCTCCTGCCTACTCCAAACTCTTCCCCCTTTTGTGAATAACCCTGTAAAAAAATGTCACTACTCCGGAGAGGACAGTGATTGTAACTTTTTCCCTAA
Source organism: Nanorana parkeri (assembly GCF_000935625.1). Lineage (NCBI taxonomy): Eukaryota > Metazoa > Chordata > Amphibia > Anura > Dicroglossidae > Nanorana > Nanorana parkeri. Next base: position 1,263,957 of record NW_017306675.1, read on the forward strand.
TATACTGAATTTATCATATACACTAAAATGCTAAACAGTGAATTTCCTATGTTCATGTTGATGCTTTTAACACCTTGTTTTTCACAAATGTTCACACCATAGAAGAATTAACAGTAGTTATAATAGCCTGTAGAAAGCACTCTCCCTGACATCGGTTGTCATTTCAATTTCAGCATGTTTCAGAGGTCAGCTGAAGCACTTTCTCCAAACACCATAATAGGTTCTCACTTCAAGGGAAGGCAGCTTACCCATTTCTCTGTAGCCTGAATTCATCGCTAGCCGTTAATGAGAGATTACCTTGCTGCTATTTCAGGACCTCCTCTGAAAGTGAGGCCTTGGTCACTGGGAGTATGGAGTGGTGTGAAAAGCATTTATATACATAGGCACTGGTTTATATGATGGAGCCAAGAAAGCCCCCCTTTACAGAGAGATGACCATTAGCTCTGGAAATGCTTCCTTTGTACGATTGGAACCTTGGAGTGTGATTAGCACTGAAAAGTTTCTGGGAGGGGATTGAATGTGATTTAAAGGAGAACTACGGGGTTAAGGCTTTTCCCCATTGTTCTCATTAGGGTAGCGGGAGGACACAAACTAGCGTCCTCCCATCAACCTAGGCTCAGTATACCGCGAGCTGTAGCTCGTGGTAACTGAGGCGCCGCAGTATAACGCGAGCTGCTGCTCGCAGTATACTGAGACGCCGCAGCTGAAGCGGATCCCGACAATTATGTCTGGATCCGCCCAGCTGCGTGACTGACAGCTGGCTCTGCCTATCTAGAGTCAGAGCTAGCAGTACCCGCCCCCTCCCCCGTCCGTTCCGCCAGTCAGTGCTGGCGGATCGGAGCAGGGAGGGGGGAATCCAGCCCCTCCCCTGTCACGGCAGAGAGCCGTGACAGGATCGAGAGGTGAGCAAACGCCGGTATGTGTTCGCTCACCTCCCGATCTACTGAGCTGATCTGTGACAGTCTCATTGCCACAGGTCGGCTAGAACTATGAGGTGAGTGAAAAGCACTCACCTCATAGTTCTCCTTTAAGCAGATGAAAGGAAAAGAAAGTCAAGCGCGTTGTGTGACAATGATAGGTTTTTTGTCAGGAAGATTGCAACCCCTGTGTTCTAATGCGATTAGTTTTGTAACCAATAAATAATATAAATATGCATTAGTGTATAACTAGGGAGAAATGTAAATAATAACTATTTGCTTTTTCTGAATATTTCCCGCACTAGAGACTATCATATGATATAGGAATCTAGACAATTTTGTAGAAAAAAATTGGCAATTTGCTGATTAGCTTTTGTTTTTATCCAATTTACTTATACTTTTCATGTATTTTTACGTACTTAAAGTATATGTCAAGGTGAAAAATAAAATTTGGTACATCTCTTCCACAAATAAACATTTCCTCTTTGTATCCCTTTAAGCACACTGCAAGTACTGAAAAATAACTGTTGATGTGTCAGAAATATAGTTTGCAATACATCATACCCAGTGTATTTTCAACAGTGAATTCCAAAACATGTGGTGTCAGCCCTGCATACTTCATTTATGATGCTTTAAACAGAACACAGACTTGTCTCTATAACCACTTCCAGAGCACAGGAAATTATCAGTTCACAAGATTTTTGGCAAAATTAAACAGCTATAACAATACTATATTTAGTGGTCCAAAAGGGAGCAAAGTGTTTGAAAATATAATTATAATATTACCTGTTGTTTCAGATATTCATGTGGGGTTGACATTATCCATATGTATTATTCTTTAAACTTCTTCTCCAGCTCCATGCAGGTGACATCACATGGTATCCTGCTTCCCACCGTCCAGCTCTGTAGGTCATTTTAGACACAGAGTATCACAACCTATAAACTTCAGTGAAGCACTAACACATCTTGTTTTAACTTTGAGTCCCACGAGCATTTGCTCTGCAGGAAATCTGTTTAGTTTATTTAATGAAACTAAAACTAATTGGCTGGAGAAGCCAAGATGTTACTAAAATGATAGAAAAAGGTAATTGTTGCAGAAATAAGATACATTTTTGGGCACCAGTTCAAATAATAATATTTGTAAAGCGTGAAATTAGCTTGCATAACCCAACCTTACAACTATCAATGTGAAATATTACATGTATTAATTTTGTTAAATTTAGGTTGGATAAAAAAATCAATCAATTTGAAATATGATGTAAGAGACTATGGAGCAAACTATTTAAAAGTTGACACTGCCAAAAAGTAGTTTGCATAGCAAAGTATTTCCAATCGTAACAAAAATTATTATTCTTATTATACAGGATTTATATAGCGCCAATAGTTTGAGCAGCGTTTCATAATATAAGGAAGACATTGCAATCACAATACAATTCAAGACAAGATGGCAAGGAGGGCCCTGCCCGTGAGGGCTTACAATCTAAAAGGGAGGGGCAAGTGATACATGAGGAGGTGTGGGGATGAATTCTTTAAGAAATTGATATTTCAGGGGTTAGGTTGAGGTGGGATAGGCTTTCCTGAAAAGATGAGTCTAGGGATTGCCCAAAGGCAGTCAGTGTGGGAGATAGACGGACCGGTTGGGGTAGAGAGTTCCAGTGGATAGGAGAGACTCTAGTTAAGTCTTGGAGGCGAGCATGGGAGGAGTTGACGAGGGAGCTGGAAAGCAGGAGGTCTTTTGAAGAGCGGATGGGACGGTTAGGGTGATATTTTGAGACAAGGATTGAGATATAGCCGGGGGCAGAGTTGTGGATGGCTTTGTAAGTGGTTGTTAATATTTTGAATTTTATCCTCTGGGCGAGTGGTAGCCAGTGGGGGGATTTGCAGAGGGGGGTTGCAGACACTGAGCGTTTGGTGAGGTGGATGAGTCTAGCAGCAGCATTCATGATAGACTGAAGGGGGGATAGCCTGTTTAGAGGTAGGCCAATGAGGAGGGAGTTGCAATAGTCAAGGTGAGATATAAGTATATCTTAGTAGCACAGTGCATGGTAATACAGTACATTTAATAATGCTTGATAAAGTGACACTATACTCAGAAGTAAAATCTTAAAAATGCATTCAAGTACCTCAACTATTAACAAAAATGCAGCTTATTTGTGTATCACTCAGCTGTAGATCCTCAAATTATCTCTGAATTTGTACTGACACTATTTTCTCTTCTGGATGGTGGCTACTTTGTTCCCATGGTCCCTGTGTGTGTTGTAAAATAGCAACCGCTCCAAGCTCACTTGCGTGATGGACTGTAATCTCATGTTTAGTTTACTAATGTATTGAAGTTATAGTCCATCATGGGAGTGAGTTTGGAGCAGGGACCATGGGGAACAAAAGTAGCCACCCTCCAGAAGGAAGAACAGCGTCAGCATGAATACAGAGATGATTTGAGGATCTACAGCTGAAAGATGCACAAATAAGGTCCAATATTGTTAATAGTTAAGGTATTTGAATGCATTTTTAAGATTTAACTCCTGAGTTTAGTGTCACTTTAATGAGACATTGTCACTTTACCCATTCAAGGAAAAGTAACAGTGTCTATAAAAAGGTCTCCTAAGCCACCGATCCTAATCCTTTTCAGTGATGCCTGCTGCTCCTTCCTCCATCACAGCCACCATAAAAATACTCAATGTTGGCTGGTGTCTGTGCCTAGTGGTAAGAGTGACATCACACCTACATCATGTGACAGTATTTGGGCCTAGTGATTGGCCACTAAATCCAAGCGCTGCCACATGGGAGGAGATCACATGCAGTAGATATGTTGCATTAACTAAACTAGAGGCAGGATGGAAGTGTTAGTTGGACAGGGGTTCCTTTTTACAGACAATGTGACTTTTCCCTAATTTAGAAAAATGACTGCACCTCTTTTATACGTATGTGGTAACACACTGGACTTAAGTGAAAGAACCATTAAGGCAACCTCTATTTAGCATTACATTAAATGAAGCCCCTAAGGGCCTATTTAGACTATTTAATTAAGGAACATGTATCAACCCCTGCTTTAAAGTGTGGTGGGGTGCCATTCATTATAAATAACACCCCAATGTAGTGCATAGCAGTGGGCAACACACGCATCATGCAGCACATAACAATGTACATGCTGTGCATTATGGCATGCTGCATTGAAAAAAAAGTTAATGCATGTTTTTGGGTGCATCTGTGTGTTGTGATGAATTGGCAGCCTATTCAAAGTGATTAGGCGCAACACATGTTAACAGGCAACACAACATGTGTTACCACGCATGCAGTAACACAACTGGAAAAAGAGACAACCTCTGCTAAAGATCGACAATCTGTAACACTGAACTCGATATGCTCAGCACTAAGCACTTCTGAGTTCAATTTGAAAGTTATTCAAATGATTTTTTTTTTGTTCCTCTCAAAGGTACTTCATGGCAGTGCTCAGATTTAAAATGCTTTTTTTGTTTTACAGTGGTGTGTCTATTAGCCCTACAAATTGTCAGAATTTACTAACAAGATTCATCCTCTTAGACTTTGATAGGACTCACCAAGTTTGGGTTGCACCAAATTGGAAACAAGATTTGCCAGACCCTCAGCAATTTGAACCCAGGCAGATTTGCTCATTCCCACAAAATGCCATCCCCTGAAACAAAAACTCAATTTTTTTTAAGGAAAGCCTTGCAGCACATAAAAAACAAACAATATGCCATGGATATTCCTAATAATGGCTTTTTGGTTGGATAAATAACTGTGAACAATGGGGAGGGACAAACAAATCTCCACCACTGCAATTTATTTCTTACAGGTATTAATATAGCACTGAAAAATTATACAATGCTTTACATACAGAACAGTCACTTCAGTCCCTGCCCTCAAGGAGCTTACAATTTAAGGTCCCTAGTAGACATGTGCGATTCGTTTCGTTCCGAATCGAAATTCGGACGAATTTTCGGAAATTCGGACATTCGGATGAGTACACATGCATACAGGGCCAACCCACACAAGCAGAGGGAGAGCAGGCAAACTCCTCGCAGATAGCATCCTGACTGGGATTTGAACTGGGGGCCCCCAGTGCTGCAAGACAGAAGTGCTAACTACTAAGGCACTGTGCTTCAATTCACACACTTTGCTAGCTCACTAAGCAGTTTGTCAGCTCTCCCTATCATCTCACTTATAGCAGCTTCCTGTACATTGAGGCTGCTCTGACACTCTACCTTTGCTATACTCAGGAGTATAGCTTATCCATCCACCTTTTTTGGCCCTTCTAAGGCAACTGGCGATGGTTCAAATGTAAAGCATTCTGTGTTTTAAAAACAATTTGCCCGGGACTGAGAATTTTGAACTAATAGGATTTAATGCACAACCAAGGTCACAGCGAACTCGAACCTCATCCTTATTTTCAATGCAGACAGCAAGAATTCCTAAAAAGATAATTTTTTTTTAGGAAACCCAAAGTAATTTCTGTACAAGAGACTGTAATTGTTCTAATCGCTTAATGATTTTCTGCCTGCAGCTCTCCTAGACTCACCTTTAGTATAATTATTGCTCAGACACAAGAGCAATATTGGCTATATGCCAGTCATCTGGTACCCATCCTGAATCTAATGAGAGGTTACATGCTAATGTTACTAGATCAAGAATTTCATGTGCAATTAATCTGAGCTGGGTGAATACTGCCTGGGACGGGTCATTTGTTAATGTTTATTTTATTTGCTATATGTTTTTTCATCCATAACATACAGCATTTGTTATTACCGTATAACTGATCTTCAAGTAGCGTCATTATCCCTACATATAAAGCATACTTAAACTATTTTATGCAAATAATAGCACTAAGAACAGAGCTAATAGTTTTAATGATCACATAAGAATCATCAGATTATATAATGCTATCAGTGATATTTGTGACCATTACTGCTATTCCCAAAAGCAGGATAATATTTCTCAGATGTAGAAAGTAAAGTACCGTAATCTTTATCGCTCCTATTTTTTTGTAATAACAATTAATAGAATTCATTTAATGTAAACTATATAGGACCTATAGGACCTCTCTGCCCCTTTTGGTGCTATACCCACAAGCGATAACTTGCAGTTTCGCTGAAAGCCTACTGAATTTGACTGTTAACACAAACACGTAAAGTGAACTTGTGCAGGCTCAACTTTAATGGTATGCACCTTAAAAGGTTTAGGGCAAGTATACACTAACATGATTCTGAATAGGCCGTTCATGTAAGGGAAGATCAGTGAGCTTTGTGACAGGCAAAAACAAAGTTTATAAAAATAAAACATGAAGAAAATCAACAAACGAACTACTGAACTACGGAACTTTGATAATAAAACACATTTACAAAGAATGGCTTGTAAAATAGAATTATGGCATGTTAATGAGTATTGTTACTGAATTTACAGAGAAACAAAATAGTGTAAATAAATAGAGAAGTCGCCAAAATACAACTGATCATAAATAAATACAAGAGAGTAAGAGTATTTATTTATTTATTTAGTGATCTCTGTTGAAATTCTTTACACGACTGTGTGCAATGTGTGGACCATTTTAAATATTTTTTTTAATCCATGCCCCTTTTTTCTGTCTTTTTTATTTCTTTAGTTTATATTTAATCTTTACTTTTTCAGTATATATATTTCAATATATGATTGATTATTTCACTTTCGCTTATATACTGTACATTATTAGACAGTATACTGTATATTATACAGTAACATGACATATTACAGTGTAAGGTATGCTTAATTTATTGTCTCATGTTTGTTTTAATTAAGTACTCTTCAAAAATGCATCACATCTAAACACAATTTCTCATCCTTAATTCTTTATTATTACTTATAATTACTAAAATAATGTCATGGTTAGACAAGAAGCCTCAGAACTGACCATCTGTAAATAAGGTGTGCAATAAAGTCCACATTAAGTCTGAATGAGAGCTTGTAGTTCTAACTGTTTCCTCAGAAATGATCAGATTTATAGAGGATCCATTTTTGACTTGCAATATATCTGTTGGACAATTCATTTCATGTGAGATGCCAGAAATAGCCCATAATTTTCCATGTGCCTATTGTAGGTTCCTGTGCTTCATGTTATTCTTGTGTTTTATCTCCCTACCTTGTAATACTGCTACATTACCAAGTCAGGGTAGTTTACATTATGATAAGAAGGGGAAATGGGAATGGGGTCTGTGATGTGCACCAAACCTACCCTCCAGCATTTCTTAATTCATTACACACAATGTCATAATGTAATAATGCTAGGTTGCACATCAATACACAATACCATATAGGGTTTGCAAGTTCATTCTTAATCTTTTAACTTTTGTAGCTTCCTTTTTTGTTGTTGTTAGGGTAGTGTTTACTTTTCTTTATTGGAATTAAAGTTTAAAAAATCTGTTGTAAAAAATTTACTCATCTTAAGGTACATATATAAATGGTCAAATGGAGTTCACAGGGGCAGATAGTAGTAATCCATCCCCATTGGTGGCAGGAACTTCCCGCATGTTAACTCAGTTTTTATGAGCTGGTGCTTATAAAAAATGTAGTGTTTTGAAAGAGGAAACTACATTTTTGTACCTCCGTTTAATATCTTCCTGATGCCTAAAGTGCACAGGCTGATATTAATATAGCAAGGGACCTGCATGCTTACAGCCCTCTTGATATGGGTACATTAGCCTTTATGCATTGTGCACTAGATGAGTATTAATATGGTATTTTATATATCTATATATCTATAGATATATCTATAGATCTATAGATCTATAGATATATCTATAGATATATACAGTATATAGCCAGCAGATATTAACAATTAATTCCCAATCTGCTGGCCATTCTGCCATGTTCTAGTCTGCTAACTATATTTGCCCACCATTAAAGGGCAGCAATCCTGCACACATGTTTATAAGCTGGTATACACTTAAATATGAAGCCTAGTATGTAAAGACCCAAAACATTAGTACTATCATGAATTCCTCTGAAAAAGTCAAAGAAAAAATATACACAGGGTTATTCAAATTGCTGCCGAAGGCAGCCGTGTGAATAACCGAACCGAAGTGAAGTGAGGCGAACGATTTTCAGCTATTCACTTCAGGCTTGTACAGCTGATTTCAGCCATACATCAGCTTGCTTCGGCTGGCTTCGGGTCGCAGAAGTGCAGAAGGAGCTCAACTCAGCCGAACAGCAGTGAGTGAATTGCCGAATGCCGCAGATGGTGATATCACTGCCGGCTCCGCTGAGCTCTCATGACAGTTCAGCGCCCCACGGTTACCAAGTAACCTGGGGACGCTGAATTGTCATAACAATGAAGGCCGGGCTCCGCTGAACAATTACTTTAATTATGGCTAATTGTTTCTAAATACCTTAAAATACCCCCCAAAAAGTAAATCCTTAAGATTATGTGGGTATTACGAAGGCCAAAAAAAGTATTCCTTTCAAAACACCAGATTCCAGTAAATATAATAATGTAAATAAAAAGGTCTTACTGAATTGCTGATGTTATGTGATCCAACCACAAAAGTAGCAAAAATTGTGAAATGACATGACCTAATTATATTCACAGTACAGTTGAATGTACTTCTGAAACTGTATTGACTTTCTTTGCTCTTCTGCTTCTGTTGTATGTACCAGGCTGGAAAATCTGTAACATGTATTTCATGAGAATGTACTATTAATCTACTGAGCATGCTTTTTGAAGTGTGAAAAATGTAATATTGGTTGCCTGAATGTTTCTCAGACACAAACCTACAGTATGTCCTGCTTATTTTTGTATAAAACTTTGTATAATCCTCATTTCACTTTGGACAATCAATATTTTTAATCATTTTCTATTTTTTAAAATCTAACTACAGCTATTAACAGGTGCACTGGCTGCCGGAGGGCTATTTTTGTATGACTTTAATAAAGTGGCACAGTATTTAAAGCATATTGTGTGGGTAAAAGGACTGTGGCATATATGTGTAGTGTATACAGTAAATAGACCCAGGTTTTTTTTAACCACGCCCATTTAAGACTCTCCCACTGTGCAGTTTGGCCACACCACTTTACTACTCTCCTATGGGAGGGAAGTACCTGCACCTATTCTATGACAAAAAAAAGGCTATGACTTCAATTTCTGTTACCTATTATATTTTATCAGTTAGGTAATTGTTATTTTTCATTCTTTCTTCTTTCTTGTGTGTCTTATTTTACTTGTACTAGTATTGAGAGACTTAACTTGCATATATTATCATTTTCATTGCAAATGAACTTAAGATGAACAGTACCATGCAACTAAAGATCTCTTCAAGAATGATCAGATCAATAAATTCTAAGATCAGGCATCATAGCACTACAAGGTCCTAGTGCCTATTCTAAATTTGCAATAAGCCCTAGATAGCACCCAATAGAACAATATTTACAAACTTTGGCTTTGCAGGTAAACCTATTGAAACCTATTTTAGCTTTGCTCTCAGCCAGGCTTCACATTCCGGATATCCTCTTCAGACATTGACCATTGATCTTTGGAGGTCCAGATCCAGGTTCTAAGAGACATCCCAAAGATTTTGTACTGTAAATGGTGACTTTATGTGCTGGTAATTGTTTTTGTATACCACACTACCTGATAAGTCTTCTTAGCCTATATGAGCATTTAAATGTATTGACACCCCTTTTCTGAAAAATTACTTTCTGCAAGCCTTTCACATAAAATTGCCCAATTATTTCTAATAATAACAAGAACTTAAGTTTTAGTTTAGAAACTGTCTGACAGGTATAGCTTACTTAGGTGTCACTATAACTGACATTTGTGCTACGTTATTTTTGTCCAATTATCCAAACTCGCCTGTAGGTGGGTTTTTAATAACTACCATATTTCTTGGTAGACCACACAGTGGTGATTAAGGTGATTTTTTCTTCCCAAGGCTTTGTTGTTCTTTAGGGCCCTCCCATTTTCCCTAAAATATATATTAGCTAACTTCAAGAATGGTACAACTACAATATAAAAACTCAAAAGTAGTACAGCTGCTTTGTTTGAGTCATTAAGCTGACATTGTAAAGGACCTGAATCAGAGGGAGATTTACCCCCCATATGTATAGATTGTTATTTCATAGCTAGACTAATATAAAATATAGCTTGGAACACATTCAGGCTGAACAGAAGAATGCTACTCTCTGAGTGAAAGCAGTGTTGTCGGTACAATATTCTGATATGCCACTCTACCTTGTGAGCACTACACCACACCAATTAGAAAGGCTTGCTCTCCTTAGCACACATTGCTGATTGTTGGGCTGTTGCATTGCCAGGGCAGGGTGACATTTTTGACTGCTCTACACTACTACTCTCCATGAGGCCTGCATTATAGTTTTCAGATTTGCAGTCCGAGGTGGAGAGTGGCAAAGCCTCTGCTTATTTCTGCCTTAATCAAACTATATCAATAACTATTTTTTTTCTATTGGATTATTAAGAGGCTTACTAATTTGCATCAGTTAGAGTAGGTGATAACTTACCACATTCTCAATATTTTGGCTCACCAGAAAGCGCCAGATAATGAATTCTATATTAACAGAGCTGCCATTTCTACTCAACCTACCCACTAATCCCCCCCGGCATAATTTTTTTAACAGAATTTAGAGGCTTTTCAAGGAATAAAAACATCTTTTTATTTCTTTATTCACATTTAGCAGATATTTTAGCAATGTATGACTCCTGAGGCATTAGCCAAACTATTTAAGGCATTTCTGAAGGTTTACTAGTCTTAAAGGCCCCATTTATTTTCTTTTTGCCTTTACACACAAACATACGCATGTTTTCATTTGTGTTACATAATTGTTCAATGGGCAATGATTCTCCCCACCAGACTAATCATTTTGCATGTAATGCACATATGCACCTTATTTACTACCATTCAGATTGTTAAGTGGACAGCCTGCTATGCCTTCAGCAAGTCAATCCCACTGTATTATTATTTGTAATTATTTAAATAAGCGGATTATGGGAAATCACATTGGGGTGTACTTATAAAATGTGTGCTATCAAGAAAATTGCCCCTAGCAAACAACCAGAATCCTTATTTCATTTGCAAACCAAGGCCTTAATGAGAGTTGCACGCTGTCTGTTATGGGCAGTTATACAATATCTCTTGTATACTATTAATAAATAAGTCCCTTCATGGTTCACAAACAGGTAGGGCATTGTGGCATGTTTTCTATATTGGTAGATAGCAAGGGGTAAAGGTATTTGTACACCTAATTTTCCGTGCTTTCCAGGAATGCTAGATAGAAAGCAGCACATCTGTGTTATGCCATTACATTTTAGCAACACATTAGACAACTGCCTATCATAGGGCTGCACTTGAATCTGTGGCATTGCCTTTAGTTCAGCATTTCTATTTTCATGGCATACTTGCAATTGCACAGCTATCAATACTATCAGATTGCTGGCAGTGACTGCGGCACCAAAGAGACTCAACAACAGATTTAGCACATAATGACCCTACATAAAATAGCAACTTCACTGTGGATAACCTCATGCGAATAGACATGAAGAAATAAATATTTGAAGGCCAATGCCTTTATAAAACAAACCAGTAGCTAAAACAAAAAAAACAAACGTTTGACACATTGCTTATGTTTGCAGAGCTACAGAATGCACTTCTGTTTTTCTGAGGTGAACAAAAAGAAACAAAACAGAGAGTATCAGTTGGTATTTATTTTTCACTGAAAACTAAACATTGACGTCAGATGATAAGAACACAAAAATATAATTATTTGTAAGAAAATAAATTCAGATGCATTTTTACATTGAGCTTCAACAGCTATATTTTAAAACTAATATAAACTAGCAAATGTGTGCCCATTTATAAACAGGGTAATTTTGGGAGTGGGTGCCAGCCTGTTGTAACTTTCTGTCTGTGGAATGTTTCATGTTAAATATCTGTTTTGTGTACATGTGTAGTGTAATAAAGAGCATGTTTAATGAGATGAGTATAATGCAAAAATGGAAATGGGAAGAGAAAAAAGAAACACAAAATCTAACATTTGTGACATAAAATAAAACTGGAAAATCCAGTTAAAAGAGAGAGCTTAACCTAAAGCATCATTTTTGGGAGAGTAAAATATACGCTTCTCAGTTATTAAAGCCGGCGCGTGACACTGCAGCTGTCACACACTGTCTCTATATTGAGAGCTGAGTAATCACATAACCACTGATTGCTCAGCTCATGCTCTCCCTGCAGGGATTCCCTGCTGCTCTTCCACAGCTCACTGGAGGAACAGGGGAGGGGCAGGGAGCTGGTTCTGGATCTAGAGAGTAAGAGCCAGCTGTCAATCAGCTAGCCAGGTGGATCCTGACAATACTTTCAGCTCCGAATTTGGGTATTTGAATTAGGATCGCAGGAATGCATTCATTCCGCTGTGTATAATCCAGGACATGGCACATATGGCACATTCCCTGGATGCTACTTGAAGGGGAGGTGCCTCTTCGACAGTCAGTGAAAGTTTGCCGACCCATGGCGACAGCAGACTGCCTGGCAATTTAACTAACCGGCAGCAGCAGGGGTTAAATAATGATAGCGGCAGTCACTGGACATTGACTCTGGACATTGAGTCCCCCTTACACCCAAGGGTGGCCAGTGTCCCCTCTTATATCTGTGTCTGATGTCAGAGGGAGACTGATACAAGGGGGGACTCTGGGGACTCTGATGTAATTAGAGGACTCTGGATACTGAGTCTTCCTTTACATCAGAGTCCCTCTTACAGACTCTGATATAAGGGGGGCTCTGATGTAAGAGGGAGCTCTGATGTAAGGGGGAGCTATGGGAACTCTAATGTAAGAGGGAGCTCTGGGAACTCTGATGTAAGGGGAAATATTGAGGACTCTGATGTAAGGGGAGCATTAATGTAAAGAGGTGCTCTGGGGACTCTGGGATGTGAGGGAAATCTCTGGAGATTCTGATGCAAGGGGGTCTCTACAGAATGTCCTTTAGCTCCAAGAAATGTGTAAAAGAGCCACAGAGGGATAGAAGATAAATCTTTCCTGTGTTCCATGGTGTCCCTTAAATAAATGGTGCTTTATCTCCTTTGCCCAAATGGGGGTGTCTATGAACACAGACACGTGTATGCATGTGTCTGTGTGCATATTTGTATATGAGGATGTGTGTGTGTGTGTGTGTGTGGAGGGGGGGGGGTTCTTTTTGTTTCATTTAAATTTCTATCAATGTTTTATTTTATACAGTTTACGTGACAATATAAAAATAAAGATACAGACAGTTGCTCTTTATTAAGACATCAGAATTTCTTATAGCCCATGCAGATCAGAGACAGAGAGCTCCTGATCTGTTGCTGCTGGTATTGTGAAGCTTTGAACCCAGAATTGCTCAGAGTTGACCTTAAGGGCTAGTTCACACTATCTGCTTTGGGCTGCCCTGGCTTTTTATTCCAGTGCAGCCTTAATGCAAGACAAGGCAAACTGCCTTGTCATAGATGCGCTCAGTTCACACCACTGCATTTCGGTGGTGTGCTCCTAAAAAAAGTATGATATGCAGTACCTTTTTAAGTGCACCGCAGTGAGACACAGTACAACCACATCACACTGCAGTGAGCTCAGAGAACTGAATCCAATGTCACTTGTGACATTTCAATAAAGTTCTACAAAAAAAAAGAATCAGTGTGATGTGGCTTGTTCAAATGCATCTGCACAAGTTGGGGGACATGCATACCAGCAGCCATGCACTTAAGCGCGGTTGCTGGTGTGATCCTCAAAGTTTTGATCAGGGTTGGCACCACTCAGTCTACAAATATGCTGTGTGTTGTCAGCCCAAAAACAGGACTTGCATTTCTGGCAGATCAACTGGAATGTTTTTGCACTTGCAGAGTCTAAAGGCATGAAGAAATGTGAATTTATGTCAGAGATGTACTGCATGTGGTTTTTTTTTCCGTTTGCCCTAACATACACTGAGTGGCCAGATTATTATGACCACCCCCATCAGTACTTCGTTGGGCCACCTTTTGCCTTCAATACTGCGGCGATTCTTCTTGGCATTGACTCCACGAGATGTTGAAAGGTGATGCGAGGAATCTGACACCAAGCCTGATGAATAGTACTGTCCAGTTCTGTGAGATTTGATGGTTGTGGAGTTAAAAAGATTACAAGAATACTGCAAAGTAACTTAAACAGTAGCTTACCATAAAAGGAACAGAATTGAACGTAAAACCACTGATAACTTATTTGTTTATTACTCTGATTAGGTTTACACCTTTCTACTTACATTAAGGGGGTTATTCATTAAAGTTCAGCTGGGCCTTCAGTTCGCTTCGGCTGCAGAAACCCTTAATTTCAGTCGAACCAAAGGACTACTCTGCACGCTATTCTCAAAAGCGTGTGCAGCACCCAAAGGCAGCCGAAATAAACAGCCAAAAGCAGCAGAGCCTAACGAACATGCTTTGGCTCAAAAAAGCGGAACAAACAGCCAGAGTAGGGTGAATGGTCCGCCGAAGCGGACTGAATCCCTGTAATGTTGCTGGGAGAATGGTCCGCCAAAGTAGACCAAATCCCTGTAATGTTGAAAAAAAAATAGAAGGAAATGAAAAACAGCATGGGGTTATCCTCCCCAATTCATACTAGACCCTTTAGGTCTGGTAGGAATGTTACGGGGACCCCTGATGTCCCCCCCCCCATCATGGGATCTCGAGTGGGCTCTGCAAGGGGCATAACTAGAAATCACAGGGCCAAATACAAAATTTTGCTATGAGGCCCTGTGATTTCTAGTTACGCCCCTGATGACCATGTATCTCAATGGTCATTAACGTAATTGTGAGTGTCTTTCATGGATGGGATAATCACTCTGCTGATTAAACAAATCCTCCTTTTGTATTACACAGCAGGTGCCACTCTCTCAGCGAGGGGAGACGTTCAATATAGAGGAGGAATAAATGCGCCAAATGGTGAAGTACGTAAAAGAAATTTAATTTATTGCAACAATAAAACACACTTACAAGATAGCCAGAATGAAAACGCCTTGCAGCAAAAAATCAATCGATTCCATAAGCAAACCGGAACCAGAAATCCACCCGCTAGTCACCTATGGTGTGGCCTCAGTTCGTGTTCAATCCTTTCCAACGCGTTTCATCCCTTGACTTTTTCCAGGAAAGGTTCACAGCGGCATTCGGCTTGACTATTCTGCTCGGTACCTCTGTGGTCCGGAGCAGAATAGAAAAACAGTTTAAAAAGGAGAAAAATAAAATAGAAAACGATTAGCAGAGCCGGAGGTGAAAGCCGACTCTGCTGAGTTGTCATGGTACTGACAGATCAGCATACCCTGATTACCAAGTAACCAGAGGACGCTGAACTGTCAGTACCATGAGAGCTCAGCAGATTCGGCTTTCATATCACCTCCAGCTCTGCTAAGCTCTCATTGTAATGCAGGGGGGAGAGAGCACCCCCCTGAAATGATGTCAATGGAAATGATGCTGCTGTCAATCACTAGAAGAGGACCTGATGGAGAAATTCAGGTCCCCTCTGCTGATTGACAGCAACAGTGGGCTGGTGCAATAGCTAGTTTGCTATTGGCTATTGCAAAGTGAAATAGCCAATAGGAATGTAGCTATGCATTCCTATGCTGTTTTTTTTTTTCTGACTGACGGCGGTCGGCGACTCCAATGTTAGAAGAAAAAAAAACAGAGCAGGGAAACGTTTACTCTGCTCAATCCAGCAGAGTAAGCCTTTCCGGGAGAAAGTGTTTCTCTCCCGGGCGGCCTGGAGCCGCTATCTAATAGCGGGAGACTCCCGGAGCATCCGGGAGAGTTGGGATGTCTGGTAATGACAGATCAGCATCCATGGTTACCTGGTGTCTCTGCAAGTGGCCAGAGCCAGCCGTGAGATGATGGCTGGCTCCAACCAGCTGTCAGTAGCAGGCCATTGGCCGGCCTTTCGGCCAGCTTAGGCTTTCACCTCGGCTCAGTCGAGCCGAGGCATATGTCTTAGTGAGTCTACTGAACCGAAGGGGTCCTGGGGCCGAAGCTAGCCGAAGGATCAGCCAAAGCTACGGCTAGATCCTTCGGCAGCTTTGTGAATAGACCCCTAAATAAACCATGGAACCATAAATGACAACTAATTGCTAAAAAACTATTTAGGTCTAATTCCGCATTAAGTCCCCCTGGATACATAATTTGTAACGCATAGATGCATTTGGTTTCATTTTGTGAAATATTTATTTTTAAATTAGATTCCCTCCAATGTTTAGATATTCTGTCAATGCCTACCATTTTTAAACCACTTAGATCTTTTGTATGACAATGTTTTGCATCCAAATGTCTGAATTTACAGAAATTCGTAACAATTTTAATTTGGGACGAAAAGAATTGCACATGTCTACCTCCGTGGAGAATAGAGTTGAGCAACAGAGAATGAACTGCCAAACCGAAGGGAAGAGCCCGTTCGCCTCAGCCCATGCAACATCTGAATCAGCTGAGGGGAAATGGCTCTTCCCTTTGGTCACCCAAATGTGCTGAGGCTGTTCGGCCGAGCCGAAGGGAGGTGAAGTGAGCCGAATGCAGCCGATGTATGGTCTAAAACAGTCGTACATGGCTGCAGTGAAAAGCTGAACAGGCTTCGGCTCACCTGGCTTATTAATTCGGCTGCCTTTGGCAGCTTAGTGAATAGCCCCCTAAGTATAGTTTGCCAGATTGCTGACATATGTGAATTAGACATATCTCATAACAATTCTTCTTAAGAAATTCACAAGTGTGAAAAACTAGATGAAACTGTCAGTGTATTGCTGGGGGTTTATTGCAAATAAAGGGAAATCACGATAATACTAAAATCCCCTGCAGTTTTGTATTATACAGAATTTCCAATGTGATTTCCCAGACTTGTATCAATTAATTGCATTGTTTAAGAAGCTAAGCATTCAGTAATGTGAAAACAGTAACGCAGATGTACTAGGAAGCAAAGTAATTTGTAAACAACATCTTGTTTATAAGTGCTGAATAACTACAACATTGAGACAAACATTGCTTTATGTGGAAGTTTTTTTTGCTTTTATTGTCCTTGTCTCTAATTAATGTATCTTACCTTTTTACTTTACTGCACTATGGCCAGGATTCTAGAGATATTAGGCTAAGGGAATTGTTGCTATGGCCTGTAGGGACAATCCTACAATAAAATAGTGGAGTTTCCAATGCCATCACATGGTAAATCTTAGTGAACTGAATGACCTTTGATTGTGCCATCTTCAGTAGGAGGAGCTCATTTATGTGAATGTCATTGAATAATCCACTTGAAGGTATTTGGGCAATTTGCTTGGTTGGTTCATTTGTAAGTAACATAAGATTACTAATAGGGAATTTTTAAATGTTATCCCCATGTGTGATATGCATTGTGCAATATATAAATCTTATATAAATATTAGTAAGGGGGTTTAAGAGTTAGGTTTATGACTGAGTTTATGTGGTTTCTATTTAAAGCTGAACTCCAGGCATATATAAAAGGCACAAATAATAATGCAGCCCTGTATTCATTAATACTTCCTTAAAATATTTTAGATACAAAAGTCAATTTTGGATACTTATACTGCATGTATCAGCCTATAGAGCTCATGTGCTAATGCTGATGAGATGCGTGAACAAAGTGACAGAGAGATGAGTTTATCAGTTTGCTGCTTCTTCTTTCACTGTCCAGTCACCAGCTAGGGGCATGACAAGACCTTTATTTGACCCTGTTAACTTGCCCATGAAGAAAAATGTGATTGTATTTCTGGAAAGAGTTTTACCTGACCATTATATACTCTTCTAATTCAATTAGATAAACTGTGTCTGTGACTTGGGGGAAGCAGTAATGTCATTCCCCCAGTCATGTGACAATGCTTGGGTCTCCAAAATTGCTACTAGGCCCAAAAACCATTACAGGGGAGTATATTGCATGCTCCGCTAAGCCTGGGAGGTGGTCTGGTCTTAACTATCAACAAAACTGTACCTTATTTGTGTATCACTCAGCTGTAGATCCACTACCATCTCTGAACGTGTGCTGACACTGTCTTTCCTTCGGAAAGGTGGCTACTTTTGTTCCCTATGGTCCCTGTGTGTGTTGTAAATTAGCCACCGCTCCAAGCTCCAAGCTATTTTACCACATCACAGCAACCACAGGGAACAAAGTAGCCGCCCTCCAGAAAGAAGGACAATATCAGAGCAAAGTCAGAGACAATATGAAGATCTAGAGCTCGGTGGTACACAAATAAGGTACAGTTTTGTTAATAGTTAAGGTACTTGAATGCATTAAGATTTAACTCCCGTGTTTATTGTCACTTTGAGTAACATTTGCTGACATTTACCACCAACATCTGTACTTAATTGGAAAAGTGCACTGTTCTGTTCACCCTATTTATAAACTGTTCAATGTCATATTTACCACAAATGTACCAGATGTCATAATTGTACATCTCTCTACACTACAAATTTCAGCAAGTAGAGATAGCAGTTTCACAGGAAAGTAGCAGTTGGTAATGTTGAAATTTTCAACTGATCACGTGGTTTTCTTTCAAGATAAACATGTTCCAGAAATGTCCGGTCATGCTCTTTTTCCTGCATACATTAACTTAAAGTGCATTTCCGCTTTTGCAGCCAAAATTGAGAAACCCCCCCACTATGTGCTTGTTATGTGTTCCTATTCACAAAGCTTATTTTAAAGTAATTTTTTAAAGAACATTTCTTACCTTTTAGATGTGTCTTTGTAGCAGGCCTTTGCATTTGTCTCTGAATTTCATTAACAGGAAACTCTGAGGGCCGGTTCACACCACCTGCATTGAAGCTGCACTTGCTGTTGTTTCCAGAGTAGCCCCAACGCAAGACAAGGCAATCTGCTTCATCAGTGCCCATCAGTGCCCATTCACACCACTGCATTG
This sequence comes from Nanorana parkeri, assembly GCF_000935625.1. NCBI lineage: Eukaryota > Metazoa > Chordata > Amphibia > Anura > Dicroglossidae > Nanorana > Nanorana parkeri. Next base: position 1,282,762 of record NW_017306675.1, read on the forward strand.
CAATAGGAACATGGTAGTGTGCACTGAAGAAAAGTAAGGCATGCCTTACTTTTTTCAACGCAGCATGATGCAATGTGGTACAACTGCCTCCCACCCCCACTGTGCCCATAGAACATGATTGAAATGATACTTGTGCCATTTCAATAAAGTTCTAACAAAAAGTAGACAATGCTGTGCCCTGGGATCAGTGCTTTGGCACTGTGACAGGCACCGCACACCAGATATTGTGCAATTAGTAGATATGTACGATACGCTTCGTTCTGAATCAAAGTTTGGATGCATTTTCCGAAATTCAGACATTTGGACACATCTGAATTTCCGAAGCCCAATGCACCCGAATGTGCTCAAATCCAAATTTCCGTTTCTGAATTTCGGATCCCGTCCGGATTTCATTCAAAAACAAAACTGAATGGGACATATGACTTTTCTGGCCAATCAGATGTGTTTTTCGGTTTAATGCATCCGAATGGGTCTAAACATGAATTTGCGTTATGGCAACATGGGAGCCATATACAGTATATACATACAGTATAATACTAAAGCTGAGGCTCCTACACCTGAATAGCATTCGAGATCCAAATTTTTCCGAATTGCATTCGGGAGCTCCAATGCCATTTGGGTCTTGGAGTGTCAGTTTTAGTAATATATGTATATGGCTCCCGGACCCGAATGGTATTCGGGAGCTTCTGAATGCAATTTGGAAATTCGGATCCCGAATGCCATTCGGGTCTAGGAGATTCAGCTTTAGTATTAATTTCTGATATGGTTTTCTGTGGTATTCGCAACAAATATTCGTAAACTCATCCGAAACTATCGAATCCGAATCCGAAACGCGAACCAAATTGAATTTCGGATTCGAATTATGAAATAATGAAATATCCTAACCAAATTTTTCTGCAACACACATGTCTAGCGATTAGCGTAACATCTGGTGTGAATTGGCCCTCACTGTCCTAATAGCAAGGTGAAGGACAAACTCAGCTCCCCCTCATTAACATACAATGTCTTCAGGGCTTTAACACGTTGTTAGGACAGAAAGTCTTGCCAGCACAGTACAGACAGGGTTAATTATTTGAAACAAAACTCCACCCAACCCCTAGACAGTGAGAACAAAGCTGTTTTTTCAGTTCTAGAGCCAGCAGAAATATCATCTAAAAAAAGGTAAGGTGCATTTTTTTAAAGTTATGCTATGTGAATGGGAACATGTAACAAAACTTTCCTTCTGGGAAGCTTTGGAAGCTGTATTCTGTATAATGGATTAAAATAAAATTTGGATTTATTTGGAGGAAGCATTGAGTGCGGCTCTTCTTGGATAAAAATTCATACAGGTGGGAGCAAGCCTTTTACCAGCACCTGGAGTTTCCTCTTAATATGAATCTGACTGTGGAATCTGAGCTGTGAGTGTTGTGGATTATTTAAATATAAAGTAAGTGTTATCCCAATCTGGCTGTAAAATTGGAAATACGCTTTGAAAATAGAATTCAAGCATTCATGACTACATAGAAAAAAAATAAAACAGTTAAATTGTGTCTGCACATCCAACATGCAACCTTCCTTGATTAGCTTGTGGACAGTGATTAGTTTTCATATAGCAAAACAATGTACATAAGGGTATGTTTCAGTTGTATCACTTCTTCACAGTTTTATTTTTTAATTTTACCACGGGTATACATTTCAAGTAGGATACCTTTATCTAAAAAGTCCTGTGGATGGTGAACATTTAAACTAAGAGTCTTATCTAGAATACCTGCTGATTCTGAGGCTGAGATATGGTGGTATCACTGTATATCTTTCCCTTTTATCCTTGTCAAGGTTTCTTTAGTTTTCTTCTTTTAGAATGGTACAGTGTCCAATGCCAATATATTTGAGCACCTGACCAAACTGCCAATGAAAATTTATAGAACACAAAGGGCTACTGTGGTTAGATAAATGGTCCCTTCTTAGCCTGGCCTATGCAATTGTGCCTGAGCCTACTGCTGTCATGAGCACTCTGCCAGCTACTAAACAAAAGAGTAAACTTAAGACATTCTGCAAAGGTCAAGCTGTTTGAACTTGCATTGCTAATAACAGGGATTCTAGCTTATTACATTAATGAAAAGTGGTATAAATTTAAAGTTAATATTGTGTCTGTTTGTGTTAACCTTTACTTTGCAGAACCTGTTTTTTAGGAAACCCTTAGCAATAAGACAACCTCTATATGGCTAGAAAATCATTTTAGCATAATAAAAAGATGATTGTGATGTCTTCAAAGTTTTATCATCAATGCAATCAGTTAGCATGTAATGTGACATGCATATTTTCCAGTTTTGCCCACATAAACCAGTTATTTAACCATATGAGCTATTGTATTTGCATTCTTCTAATGGATCTGAGCATGAACCAGAGTACTTTTTACAAATAAGGGCCAAATCATTTAGTAATACTTATTTTACCACAATATTAAATCGATTTTTCTTTTGCCAGTATTGCCTTACAAATTTTATTTTCTATGCAATCTAAAAACAAAAACAGTACCAAACAAATACTGTTTTTTACTAACTTGTATAATTTTATACAATTAGTGTTCATGGGGAGAAAAAGTATATTTGTTATGTGTACACCATTAGTACACCAAAATTATGTTTTGAGGACAAATCAAGGTAAAGTTATTTACTAGTGAAATAAATACTTAAAATAAGGTGAAGAAATTTAAAGTCAGGCAACATAAATTGGTGAGGGGAGATGGGGAGGGAGTGGTTAATCAGGGCTGGTTAGAGCTATTAAAAAGTTAAAGTGATATTAAAGTCAAAAGGCTTTCACACTATTTAAAATGCAGATTAAATAACTTACTATGGATGGTGCTTCTTGATGTTTAAAAGTTTAAGTTTCCTGCAGAATCAGCTCTTCTCAGCTCTGGCCCTGACATCCTGTTGTAGGGTTGCTCCTTTCCCTTGCAGGGTGCCACCCTTGTGTGTGCTATTAAGCTGTGTGTGTCTCCACAAACACACATTCACAGCAGGGTAAACCACTCCCCTGCTCCCTGCCCCCTCCCCCCCTCATCCCTCTTCCCTTCTCCATGCCAGTAGGTGGGCAACTGTTGGAGATTCCTTTGTCCCTTGAGATCATGTACTGGATAGGAAGTTCAGGGAAGCCAAGCTAAGAGAGTTGGGGCCAGCTGTTTGGAAACATGATGACTGTAAGTGCTTGGGCTACAATTAAAATACATACTTTGCTGGCCAATGTATATTTGTATGATCTGGATTTATCATTGAAAAAAGTTTGAGAGTTTAGTACTATTTTTAATAGGAACAGTTTGTTGAAAAAAACAAAACTTTTTTTACTTGTTTGGTTGCCTTAGCTGTCATTACATGCAAATCAAAGGACACTACTTTGATCTCCCCATAGAAGAACTATACGAAGTTATTTATAACAGTAACATTTCTACAATGTATTTCAAATTGAAGCCTACAAACACTATTTTCAGGCTTAATTTACACAGGCTGGCTGTCTGTGATGTTGTCTCCAGGCAGAAATACCATGGCAGGGCAAAAAGCCCTGGGATTAAAGGTCCAGAAGTCTGAGAGACATGCAAATGTTTTTCTATATGTAGCCAGTACTAGCCAAAAGATGAAATTTGCAATTTAAAAATGATTCCATATAATACATCAATGAGTTACTTTTTCATGAGTTTTCATTAAACAGAAAATACAACCATTGATACGATTTGTGATTGACGTTCTTCATGCTGTCTGATAAGAGTTACAACCCTGGACAAATTGTTAAAGTCCAGTAAATTCCATTAGATATTAAAATTGCAGACAGGCTCAGACAATTCTGTGTTGTGCAACCTCCCTCTCACAGACTTTACAAGGACAGTGCTTACAAACATTTGGCCTACATTCTCATAAAGTTATATTTGGGACAATTCAGAAAATGAGGGTGTTTGCAAACATAGCGGCATCCCTTTGGTGAGTTGAAATACAACATTTTCAACATTTCCATTTATTTTAATTAATTGCAATGTACTTATATAATAGCAAACACATACAATTAAAAGAATAGTGTGGAAACACCTACAGATAGCAGAATCGTGTGTGTGTGTGTACACTGAGGATGTAGGTAGGTGTAGGCTAGTTTTCCTTTGTTTCTTAAAAACCTGTTACTGCCATACATGCAATTCAACACAGTACACAGTGTAGTGAATCCTGGTTGGTGGAAATCTAAATTTATGTGTATGACATTTTTTTGCATCTGCACACAATATGCAAGCAATAATAAATAAGATACATAACATGTAATTCTTAGAAGCTACAAGAAAGAGTAATATAGCCATTTCATTTTCAGAGTGACAGAAATGGGTGGGTAGATGGATGAATGAATGGATAAGCACAGTATATGGCACATCTAGAAATCATAATTTGTTTGTAATTAAGTGGTCGGTGTATTTGTATTATGCATATTCAATAAAATGATATGTTCTTAGAAAATGAGTATCTGTCAAAGTTCTAATGTGATTTCACAAGCAGAAAAACTGATACAGTATAATAAATTTTCTTTCCAATGTCACATTCCCTGTATCACATGAGGGAACTTGTGAGTAAGAGCAGATGTGTACTAAGTGTAAAAACATGCTAGGAAAACTCTGGATATTCAACACAGGTACTTTAAGACAGCTATATTCTCAAATCACTCATCAATCTGATGAGATATTGTAATTCTAAGTGAGAATGTTGAAAATTTTACAGACATGACCTTTTTTTTAGCTGTAATTTAAACTTTGCAGCATTAAGTTACAGGAATTGCACTTAATGTTAATATTCATGATATAAAAATATAGGTATTGGTTTAGATATAGATGATGTAATGATTTATTTATCAGAGCTTGGCTATACAAATTATTATGTGAAATATATTCAAGAGAACGTGAGATATTGAGTTGACTTGTTTTCTAAACATAAAAAAAAGAAACTGATGCTATAATGGACCTGAACTCATGGACCTATCATATAGGGAACATCTGCAAGTGTTAAAGCTAGACTCCGGGCATATAGTTAAATACACAAATTAAATACATATATGAATATGTTGTCTTACCTGCCAAATGACTTGTAGTTTAGTCCTGAGATTTACACTGCTCTGCCACACAGCACATCCCTGTTTGGCATGAATGGGGACCTGATGTTTCTCTGCTACAGCTTTCTTTCTCTTATGGGTCTCCTCACCACTTCCACCCTATAACTGGACAATAAAAAGAAAATCAGTAGAATGATAAGTAGGGATGCACCGATGCCAATACTAGTATCAGTGCCGATATTGAGTATTTGGGTGAGTACTCATACTGACCCAAATGCTGCCGATGCCTATCCCAAACTTCCGGTATCAGGAAGCCAGGCGGCGCATCATTACACGCTGCCCAGTTTCCTCATTGTCCAGGAAGCTGGCCTGGTAAAGAGGTAGCATGGAATGGGCTTTCCAGCCAATCAGGAAGCCAAGCGATGAACCATTATCCTCCCCCCAGCTTCCTGATTGGCCAGAAAGCTGGCTACATGCTTCCTTTAAAATAGGGTTTTTTTTTAGCTGAAAAATATACAAAGTGTTTGCTTAGATCAATACACATAAATTCATTTATATTTAAGATGTCAGTTAATACTACAATATTTGTCCATCTATTGCTTTTAAATACTGTTTGCTAGTATTTTAGAACATTATGCTTATTTAGTTTTGGGTTTAGGTTACTAAGAAAACTAGTGAAGGTTTTTTTTTTTTCACTTATTTTCTTGCCGACTTTAATTTAAAATAAAGAATTAGTTTAGATTATGGAAAGTTTTTGTTTTCCTCTGAAATAAAGAAGACATTTCTGTGTTCTGTATAATCAAAAACAAGGCAATTCCTGTGAAATAATTTTGTGGTATGAAGTGAAGACATGAGAAAAAAACTAGAGTATTCTAGCTGAACTCCGGCTGTAAAGATTTATGTATACTTACATTGGTCCACCTTGGCACAATGTTAGTATACATAATTTATCCCTGGTAGGGCGACTGGGATCCTGTAAAACACCATAATATCCAGAGCTACTATGATGCTTTACAGCAATCTTGCAGGTCGTGTACTGCTACTGATATCATGGCACAACCCAATTAAAGAATGGCTTGTATTCATTGATAAAAAAAACTTAGTGTTCGCTGAATGGCCGTTGTGCCGACTGAGTGACCCTTTGTATATTCCAGATCATCTAACTTTTCTGAAATCGCGCTCATCTTGTGTGAGGCGGCCTTAAGATACGTGCTGTTATCCGCCATGCCACCCTCTAAGCAGTCGGTGCGTTCTTCTATGGATGATAGCCGTTTGTAATGAGAGTCTATGGTGGAGGATAATGTACCCAGATGTAGTTTGATAGCTTCAATACTATATTTGAAATATCATGTTTCAGGTGGGAGGCTACCTCAGAGGCTAATTTAGTGTAATCAATGGGGCAGAGGGGCTGTGAAAATGAGGTGGATTGTACCTGCATTTCTCCCTCAGAATCATCTGTGGCACTGTGTGTCGATTCATCAGCAGCAGCAGCCGGCGCCATTTTGGCTGCAGTTTTCTCTCCCCCTATGCTGTCTGTCAGTGAGCGGCGAGCGGACGGCGGTCGTGAAATAAATCTATCCATGTCGGGCAGCGGGGGTGATGTGTCCGATCTGTGATGCCTGATCATGTGGCGAGGCGGTTGAGAGGGTCAGATGGGTGAACAGCGGGACGGAGGAGACGGGAGAGCCGTTAACTCATCAGGCCCCGGAACCGGAAGTTCGACCCTTTGTATTTTCACAGTAGAGGGAAAGTCACTCAGCACAGTGGCAGCACAGGACCTGGAAGATCACTTTATAGAACTGTAGTAGCTGCAGCTACTACAGTGTTTCATAGGATTTCGGTGGCCCTAGACCAGTGTAAGTATACACAAACCTTTATAGCCGGAGGTCAGCTTTAACAAAAGCTTTTGTACATTTATCTAAATTACATAAAATGAAATGCTCAATAGAAAGGATGAATCTACCAGGTTTTATTTTCAGGGTGTTAGTCAAATTCTGAATCAAATTCTCAAAATCCAAATTAAGCAGCTAATCCTTTTATTGTGACTAGGAATGGCCTCGATGTTCGAGTCGACCAAGAGTTTGACTCAAACATTCGGCGAACACACGAACTGTCAGGGCATTCGGTGGGCTGTTCGTGTGTGCACATTGCCTTGTGAGCCCTGATTGGCTAAAGCCTTGCCCAATCAGGGCACAGTGCTCTGTAAGAGCCATGATTGGACAAAGTCATGATGACCTGTCAGATGCCGTACAACTGTAAATAGTTGGGCGGAGCTAGCTAGCTATTCCTACCAGACCTAAAGGGTCTGGTATTGTTTGAGAGGAGGAATTCTTCCCCCGCATGCTTCTTTTTTTTTTCTTTTGTTTTAAAGTCATTTTTTTCTTTAGAAATTTCATTTTTGCTGCAGCAGGATCTATACATTGTACAGATGTGCCACTTTACAGACAGTTTAAAGGGACCCCCCAGTCACGATATTTAAAGGAATTTTTCATTTTTATTGTTTCACTTTAAGTGATGTTAAAATCACTGTTTAAAAACTGTATTTTTAAAAAGTTTTTTTTCATTGATACATATCCCCCAGTGCAGTACCCGAATCCCCATACCCTTTTTATTGCCATTAACTTGCATATAAACCTTCAAAATAGGGATAATTGATTTTCAAAGTTCAACCCTCACAGACTTGCATTGAGTTTGAGTTTGAATTCAAGCTTTTTCCATGTTCTAAAGATTGTGTTTGAACCGAACAGGAGGGTGTTCGGGCCATTACTAATTGTGACTTTGACTGCAACTTAGCCATCACAGCCAGGAGGCCGATTATATGTGTAAAGCCGATGTAACGAGCCCCTTGCTCGCTCGGTTCCACTCTCCCGGCACTCCTTAGATTTCAGACCGCAGCGTCTGATATTTCGGACATCCGATAATTTGGGATTCGAACTACAGCTCTGTGCCGTTCGTATCCAATGCTGATAGCTCACAACAAACATCAGGCAGGCTGCATGTAAGTTCAAACAGGAATCTTGTTTATTGGATGCACACACACACTTTTATAAACAACAGTTTGAAGGTGGCCCAACCGACCACCTTCCTATTGGTCAACTGTAAAGCATCCTCCAGTCCTCATCTAGGTCCTCTTGGCCATGCAAATGAGGACTGGAAACAAGGCAAATAGGGATTGGTCCATAATCTCTAGGAAGGAGGCTAGCCCTCAGGCTCCTCCAGCAGCCCCAATGACGGTTCAGTCCGTCACAGCCGACAGTCAGCTTTTACATTTTACCAAAGGTCTTTTTTTATATAGTTTTGGCTTATCCAATGGTATTAGCCCTATATTAAACAGCCACAACAGATCTAAAAGCTATAGGAAAATTAACTCCTTAATAAGAGAGAGATGATGCAGGTTTTTTCTTAAAATAGAAATGTAAGAGTTTTACCTGCGAGACTAAAGTCACAAATATTGTTCAATGGCTAAACAGTATATAAGCTGCTCATTTAAAGTGGACCTTTACCCCTTGACTAAAAATCACATCAGCATACAGCTCTGCATGCTGACATGAAATCATCTTACATTCATTAGCTAAACAAGAACATTCTTATTTTACTTACTTACAATGCTCTGGAACAATTACACTTTAATTGTTCCAGAGCATTGCGTCCTGGGAAGGTTACATCAGAAGAGCATTGCTGAGACATCTCATCTGTAATCTCATGACATCTCAGGGAAAGGCATTTTCCTACCCTGAGATGATGTGCATGGTCACATGTTCTAGTCACATGTGTCAGAGTTCCAGAAAGTAAAGGGAGATCTAGTAACCTGCCCTTAGTTAAAATGGCCACTGTCAGAAGACTGGATAAGAAAAGAAAAATAAGGAATGCTAAAAATAAAAAGCCAGCAATTAGCTAGAAATTTCTGTTTGTAGATTGTCATTACTATCATTCTAAAGGTGCCTTTGTTGTTATTTTGAAGATATGGGTAAAGTTTCTCTTTAAGTCACAGCAAAAGAGGGAGAGATGATGCTGATTTTGTCTTGAAATAAACATTACAGTGCATTATCTCAGACAATAGCTGCAAATATTGTTTAGTGGCTGGAAGGTATGCGAGTATCTTGGTAAGGCTGCAATGTAGGAGTGAGAGATGCAATACAAATTACAGTTAATTATCTGAGACAACAGTAAAAAATATTTTTGGGTGCAGAAGCAGCGGTGTAGACCACACATTATGAGGCACAATACTTGTTTTTTTCCTGCAGCAAACATTGGAGATTTGGCAAATGAGGTCCAGCTGGTGACATATTATATATCAATTAAGGTTTTCGCACTATCCAAAATAATCAATAAATAAATATATATCCTTATAAATCTGCTGTGTGAATATCTAAAAAAGATATGAAATAAAATACATTACAAAATACAGTGCTAAATCACCATCCAATAATCCAATATCGAAACACATCTCCTTAGACCAATAAATAAATATGTAACAAATAATCATGTGCATATATAAATAAAAATATAAAATGCCGTCAGTGCCGAATCTCCTAAAACTTCACACTTCGAAGTGTAATATAATCATTCAAAGTGTAGATACCATCCACTCTCCACATGGATTAAACTCTCCTGCTAATTTTTAGCACTTTTGAAAGTGTGGGGTTAGGCAAAAGAATGTGTGATTACTTTGATATTTGTTTTTATAATTTTATTTAGGAGCATATTTTTACGCTATGAGCCTCTCTTCACTGTACCTTTCTTTTTAGCGTTGAGCAACTTGGGGTCAATCAAGGTAAGATAGGTCTCAGGTATCTCTGTATATGGTGATATACCTGTATGTGCTTTCTAACCTTCCTTATCAAAAGGGGTCACTGGTTTCAAAGAGATAACAGCCACAAATAATCTTGACTGAATTAATAAAATAGGCCACAAACTAGGAGGCACAGAGCAAGATTTACCCTGCAGCAAACACTATATGGTACATTTTGTAGCTGAGGCCCAGTTGCAGAAAAATTATTAATGGCATCTTTGCAGTGTCAGATCACTGGGATAGGGCAGTAAAGGCATCACAAAATGGTAATGGTGGCAGGACAGCAGTTGTGGCAGGATGTGGTAATGGTGGAAGGGTAGCAGAAATGGAATTTGATGGTATTGGTGGCATGACATGGTAATGGTTGCAGGACAGCGGCAGTAGAGGGAGATGGTTATGGTTTGAGTCCAGCAATGGTAGAAAGAGCTGACTATAGTCACAGGAGCTGGTGATGGTTACCTGACATCAGCAGTGGCAATACATGGTAACGGTGGCAGACCAGCAATCGTAGAAGGCAGAGGCGTAACTAGAACCTTAAGGGCTCCGGTGTAAGAAACCATGAAGGGCCCCCCCAACCCCCCGCCGCCATGGCACTGTGTGGTTAACAGGATGGCTGCCGAGGTCCCCAGCAAGCGCGGGACCTCAGGCAGCCGCATCATTTAAAAAATGTAGTGTTGTGTTCTGTCGAGAACGCCGACCCAATATCTGCATTTACACACAGACAGGATTAAATGAGGAAACTCACATTTATTTACAAAGTATTAGTTTGTAATGGTTAATTGTGACCGTTAATAATATGCTGTCCATAGCAGTAAATGATGGATGGAATATTATTAACAGTCACAATTAACGATTTAAACAAAATACTTTGTAAATAATACTGGTCTGTGCGCAAGCGCAGTTGCTGAGGTCGGCAAATTCGACTGCGTCAGCGTTCTCGATAGAACACCGGTATCTGCATTTAGTATTGGGGCATTTCCACGAGTATGAGTACTCGTGAAAATGCCCAGTATTGGCACTGGTGTATCTCTACTTATATAATACTAATATAATGCATTGCTGGGACTTGTAGTCCCGCATAGTTGGTACTATTCTGCATTGCTGAACGAAGCAGAATGTGCTGCCTTGCGGTGCCTGCAGCACATTCTGAACGACTAGTGACAACCTCTCCATCCCCGCCGCACAGCCGCCTGTACATGCTGCGGGTGGCAGAGCAGCGGGGAAGGAGCGGCACGATCTCGGGGGGGGGGGCCTTCTTCTTCCTCACTGGGCCCCCCTAACAGGCGGAACGCCAGGGCCCGGTCGCAATTGCGACAGCTGCAACCCTGGTAGTTCCACCAGTGGTAGAAGGAGATGGTAATGGTGGTTGGGCAGCAGCAGTGGCAGGAGATGGTAGTAGTGCCAGGCAGCAGAGGTGGAAATAGCTGGTAATGGTAGAAGGAGAAGGCAATGCTGGCAGGCAGGCAGCGGTGGTAGAAAATGGTAATGCTGTAAGGTATAATAATGTTTTTGAGGCCAGAGTCACAAAAAATTGTTTGTATTGTACCATTAGCTGCAAGGTTTTTGTACTTACTGCTGATCTAAGACTGGTTCATTTTTATAAAAGGGAACCAGTCAACTGCGTCAGGGGATAGGTAGATTCATTTCTCTATCACAAACCCCCATTCAGAGAAATTGTGTCCCTGGGTCTAGTCATGACTCACAATTCTGGTCATCTCAGAGTGATGACAAGTGGACCCATGCATCCTGGATCAGGAACCACTAATGTGATCAAAACAACCCTAGATACCTAAGGCCTGTCCTCCTCCTGTACTCACACATATACTCATTGGTGGCCCAATGAGTTCCAGCATGATGGTGTATTGCAGTTCCGGTGGTTGATATGCAGCGTGTGTCGCTGCCACATTTCTACCAGGCAAACAGCATGGGTACATTTTGCATGGGCTGTTGCATAGGTTGAATATGCAGCACTTAGGTGCAAAAAAATGTAAAACAGTAAATTTGCAACAAAAGAAAACTGTCACATTTGTCTCTGAATTCAATCTATTGGCTATCTAAAAAATGTCCCAAGCTGCATTATAGTTGCTTTCTTTTTTTAGTGTCTTGTGTTACCTAGTACTGGAGATTTAAAGGTACAATGTATAAAAAGAATTGATAGAATTAAATGTAAGGTCTAGAATCAATGCTTTCTAAAAATAACACTTGATCTTGATCACTTGATCATTAGGTTTTTGTGGAAGTAGTGTAACATGTATCTAGACATCCTTGAGCATATTGCACATAAAGTAGCACTTAACATACTGTACTATTTGTAGGTAGTTTACATAGTTACAGTGTAAGTAGGGATGTTTTATGCCAAATATATCTTCCAAAAAATTACTTTTGACAATGGTATACGCAGTGTTTTATGCTGGGAGCTCATTTCTCCCCATGTGGCTTATATAAAAAGGCAATATGGCTCCAGATCTAAGGATCAAATTTCCCGTTATCCTAGCTAACTAATCAAATTTGACTGAAAAAAAGGTACATTTAGAACACATTCAGGGCAAACAAAAAATGGGGAAAAAACATGTATGAATTTTAATTCGTCTTATGCCAAGATACAGTCTCTGCAAAATTCATTATCAGATTTACTCTACTAAATTTCTCACTTACGTACTCATAATGTTCTCTCTATTTTGACAGTCCATTTTTCATTCAAACTATTTCCATTTCTATTGTGCTGCTCTGATTAAACACAAGGCAGGATTGTGCTGCATGGATAATTGGGAAATTAAGTATGAAAACATTCAGTAGTCATATAAGAGGAAACACACGCATATGCACAGACCACACTCACCAGAGTTGGTGTACTAAAGGGAGAAAATGTTTGTACTGATGCTCTGTTTACTTTGAAATACCTAAGCAGTTGCAGGAAAAGTTGAGAAAATAGAGATTTCCTTTGGTGTATGACTGTATGATTAACGTGAACAGACCTACACTTGGCAAAGTAATTTTTTAAAATGGGGAATCAACCCCACACACAAGCACACACATAAACACATATACATACATGAAGGCTGTTCCGGTGATGGATGTTGCATGAGGTGGCCATTTTTGTAGCTCATGGGTGTGCATTTGCGCACATACACACAGGCAGTCAGCTCAATAACACAGAGCCTGTTAGAAGTGCAGGCTTTGAGCAGGCACAATGGCCAGCAGCACTGTGCTGGAAGACATTCAGGGCGAAGTGGCAGAATCTCTTCTATCCAGGGTCTCTTTCATATCATAGGGATCTATTCATAAATAATTTGCAGGGGCTTTCGCCCTATGAATATCTGTGAATGTTCATTTTGGGTGAACAATATATATTTTCCCAGTTCAAATGTAGTGTTGTAATTTTACATTCTGACCACTAGAGGGAGTGTGTCCCAATTCAAATGTAGTGTGTTGTAATAATACATTATGGCCACTAGATGGAGCTGAGTAGCATAGGGAAAAAGTATTTATTTCACAAGCTCCCTAGCTCCATCTAGTACAGGTTTCATAATGTGAGGCCAGCCTCAGGTCTTTTGCTATTTTTCTTTCTTCACCCTTATAAATCTCATCATATTGCGATGATTTGATTATCAAGGTATAGGAGTTTTTTTTCCAGAAAAATACAATTCTCTTTATATAAGTATAACAGAATTGCTATATGTACATGCTAAATTAATGTACATTTTTATCTGAACAGTTTTGAAACAGTTGACTAAGTTGGAGCCAGATCAAAATATCTTTCAAATTAGAAATTTAATTAACTTGTACGTGCTTAAAAAAAGCAGTATAATCATTCAATCTGTGCCAGTCATGGATGTAGCTCTAATATTTCCTTATTACAAGGATGGCAGAAACTGGATAGGTATAAAAGAACATTCTCAAGGAGTCTACACAACCTGTGGTTATTTTATCTAAGCTTCTAATATTCCAGTTAAGTTACTTGAAAAGATCAACCGTAGTGATAAGTTGTTACTGAAGGAAACAATTAAACTCATTCACATTGAACACTTATTTTCTCTTATGGCACAATGGTTTCTATTAGAAGGAGCATTGCTTAAACATGAATGTACAAAAATTTATTCTGCGGTCACATTTTTAGTGACTCTTTATATACTTGCATCATTGGTATTAATTGAGTGGCTGACAGGCAGTGTAAACTTATGCCATTCCAGAAAGCCCATTAACCGATCTCTTAATTACCTACCATCTAATTTACACAGTCTCCATGGTAATTATAGTCAGTCACTGCTTTACGTGCATTTATTCAGCAACAAAACTGTAATCCATATGTGTTAGTTATTAAAGGCTTGAGTTGGCAGCCCTTGAACCTGTTATTTTAAAAGAGAAGTATTGGGAGAGTAAAATATACACTTCCCAATATTTAGAGCTGGCATGGGACACTGCAGCTGGCTCTATATACCAAAAGCTGATCGCTCATCTCACGGTCTCCTTCCTGCAGAGTCACTCAGTCACCGCCACCAGCAGAGATTTCCCCCTCCCCTCTTCTCCATAACTCACTGGAGGGACAGGCATGGGAGGGGCAGGCCCAGCTAGCTCTAGCTCTGGAGAGGCAGAGCCAGTTGTCAATCAGGCAGCTGGTGGATCCTGACAATATTTTAAGGACCCTCCCTAGCTGCAGCACGTCTCTGTGCTGTCAGCAGATAGCTGGCAGTAACCCGCTATATGCTGACTTTGGGTCACAGGAGTGCTTTAGTAAATATAGTACTGTGAACCAAAAGAGAAGTTAAGCCAAAAAAAAAGGTTTAACTTCACTTCCCTTTTAAATCCCTATCGATAGATCTAAAGGACATTATGTCATTTTGCTGAGCACATGGGTGATCTAAGGTATTGCTGTTTGTATCTTAAAGCAACTTTTGATGTTAGTTGCACATTTTGACATACTTACTTCTCCATGTTTTTTTTTACATTTTTTATAATTATAGAGATTTCAGATGACGAAAGGAAGCAAACACTCAATATGCAACTGCTCAGCCACTCTTAAAAACTGCTAAGAAAAGAAACAAAGTGAATACACTGTTTTCAATAAGTTAGCTGACTTATAGGCTACCACAGTGGGAAGCAGCAGTAAACTATGATCACACAGGTGGCAGCCTCCACCTCACTCTGAAAAGCGAACCACTCACTTTTCAGAGGGCAGTGTAACAGCGGCTACCCAGCATTCAGGAGGCAATGCTGCTGCATCCTGAATGCATTAAAAAACAATCCCATTGGGGACTTCCTATTGCAATATTGTAACACAACTTTGTAATCCACACAGTTGCAGCATGTCCAAGACACATTTGTCATGCACCACTTTGGTGCCCAAACTATATTTCTATAGTCTATTTACAGCTTAATTCTTTTTTATAGACCCTCTCAGGCTCATGGCTATGTTTCTAAATGGGAACTGGGCTTTGAAAAACTAAAGTCCGCTGAAGACTGGCAACAAATATGGACTACAGTGGCCACCTGTAGCAATAATATTACCACCTTAGAAACTGCATTTAAGGTTCTTACCAGATGGTATATGGTCCCCTCCAGACTGGTGCTTTTCCACCCTATGCAACCTGTTACATGCTTCCAGGGGTGCAATGCTAAGGGAGATGTCATGCATATCTGATGGCCCTGCCCGATGTTAAGCAGGCTCTGGGCTAAGACATTTAAGCTTCTACAGAGCCTACTTCATACCCCACTTCCAAGGGAACCCTGGTTGGCACTCCTACACCTTCAACCTCCCCCAATCTCTCTAAATCTCAACACAAGTTGGCTACTTATATCTTGTTGGCAGTTAAACAGACTAATTCACATGCCTAAACAAGCTATTTACTTCCTTTGTTGAGGTGAAGTACAGGATCGATTCCTTTTTTATTAACAAAAACCTATCCAGTATACTTATTGACTCACACAAAGTTTCTAAAGGTGTGGAATCCTTGAATCCTATAAGCCTAAAGCAGTGGTCTCAAAGTACCGGCCCGCAGGCAGTGGCGGACTGACAACACATGGAGTCCCCGAGCAAAATACGATTATGGGGCCCCCTTGTGCTCCACCCACCCACAAGCTCCACCCACCCACAAGCTCCACCCACATATACATTGTTGTGTTACAGAATTAGTTCTCCACAATATTTTCAAAATAACAGGTCTATTCACTGAAAGTTGTACTTAATTGCTGGGGAATTGGTAGGAGAATTCTTCAGTTCTGCCAATTATCCTGGGTACATTTCCAGAGAACTAGTAGGAGAATTGACAGGGGAACTGAAAGGCTGGGGGCCAGATCTTACCCCCCAAACACCCCCAAACACCCCTCCCACAGTTACACACTATTATATTTATACAATTATATAGCTCTGACATATACCATAGTGCTGTACAGAGAACACTGAGCTAGTCACATCAGTCTCTGTACAGAGAAGCTTACACTCTAATGCAGAATACCATCAGCTATATTGGTCTACAAATCCTACCAATACATTATACAGCAATGCAGAATAATAGTATATGAATTTGGTACATACTCTGTGCTGGTGCTCTGCTCCAAGGTGCCGGCCAGATGTCTCGGGCAGAGGGTCTCAAGAGGGGTGCGGAGGGTCCCAGGAGGGTTGTTGATGGTCTCAGGAGGGCAATATGTGCAGGCCACAGAAGCTCTGTAAGCGTTCGCCATGTGGTTCCCCAGAAGGCTGCTACACAGGACCTAATGCAGCAGCATCAATTTTAGATATTACATTTCTGAAATGCAGAGTTCAGTTGTAATGCAGAAGTCAGCGGTGTGACGCAGAGTGCAGAGGTCAGCGACATGACGCAGAGTGGAGAGTTCAGTGGCATGAAGCAAAGTGCAGAAGTCAGCGGCGTGATGCAGAGTGCAGAGGTAAGACTAAGTTGTAACACAGAGTGCAGAGGTCAGTGGTGTGACCAGGGCTGTTCGGATCTCAGCATGGCTGCGTGCTTGTCTCACCAGGGCTGTGTGCTTGTCTCACCAGGGTT